>NC_080785.1:121969755-122269963 GCF_028018385.1 Neofelis nebulosa | reverse complement strand
GAGAGAGAGAGAGAGAGAGAGAGAGACAGAATCTGAAGCAGGCTCCAGGCTCTGAGCTGTCAGCACAGAGCCCGACACGGGGCTTGAACCCACGAAGTGCGAGATCGTGACCTGGGCCGAAGTCTGATGCCTAACCGACTGAGCCACCCAGGCACCCCTAAAACACATTTTTATACTTGCTGTGAATATAAAGCCAGATTTGAAACAGACATTAAAACAAAGAAAGTGGTAGACGGTAACGAAGGAAGTCTATTAAGGTCTAGTGTTCTGGTGAACACAAAGGAGGGAGTGATCTCTCAAAGAGAGACTTCTTAGAAGATACTTGAGCTGAATACTGGGAGATTAGTTGTAGACAAAAGAGTAATTTTAAGCAAAAGGAACAGCATGAAAAGAGACCAAGAGAAGGCATTTAGGAATGAGGCACCGTGATATGTTTATATAACTCCATGTTGTTTATTGACATTGATGATAGAAAGAGGACAGGTTTTGGGAAAGATGATGGAGGCAGGACTAAGATCATGGAGTATTTTGTAAATGATTACACACAGGAAGCTTGTGTCAAACATAAACAAATAATAAATCTTATTTTACATCAAGCCTTTACTAATAATTTAAAAAAATATAATAGTAGGAGGGCCCTTGTTGTGATGAGCACTGGGTGTTGTATGGAAGTGTTGAATCACTAAATTGTATACCTGAAATTAATATTACAATGTATGTTAACTGGAGTTTAAATAAAAACTAAAAAACATAGAATTAATCATGATTAACGTGTAATAAAGAGAAGTATAAGATTGTCAACACAGCTTCTCAGACCTTTCTTGCTGAGTTAGGATGTACTCTGGTCCAGTGAAATAGATGAGGCCATTAGGTAATGTATGTGGCTACATCATTTACATGAAAAGAAGCTGTTTTATAGTCACAATTTCACTATT
Organism: Neofelis nebulosa; assembly: GCF_028018385.1. Lineage (NCBI taxonomy): Eukaryota > Metazoa > Chordata > Mammalia > Carnivora > Felidae > Neofelis > Neofelis nebulosa. The sequence continues at coordinate 122,269,028 of NC_080785.1, read as the reverse complement.
TTACCACATAGTTACAAAGTTTACATGGTATTTTCTAGAAAGCCATGTTCCATAAATCCATAGTATTCTAGGTTTGTTTACCATAAACATTCCTAATCAGATTTGGTACATCTTGCTAAAAGCATTCCACTAGCTTCTTCCACTAGGAAATAACATTATTATACTTGCCATGGGGTCTATTATTATGTTTTCAGAAGATTTAGCCTCACTACCTTCTCTCCTTCCTGGGTAATTACCTGCCCAACCTCCCCACCCAGGAAAGGGAGAGAATGTTTCTCAGTATGCACTTACACTAAAAGCTGGTGTTGTTTATAACGGAGTCCTAAGACCATCTGAATCACCTGGGTCACCACATAAAATGCATACACCTGAACATTGACCAGGACCTAAGGAATGAGATCTCTAAAGGTGGGACTAAGATTTACATTTTAAAGACACTCACAGAAGATTCAAGAGGGATTATAGAAAGATCCTGAATTCAACTCTTCCCACAGACATACTGAATCTACAAGCACATATGGAACAACATGCTCTGGGGAAAAAAAAAGAACAACAACAAAAAAATCTAAAAACACAAGTAAACCAACACAAAAACAAAAACAGCCACAAACACAGTCAAGTGGGTAGGAGAGGCTGGGTCTCATCATAGAACACCTCCCAGCTGTGTGACCTATAAGTGGGAGGGAACTCATAATCCAAAGCTTCTTCCTATGAAGGTTTTCAGCACCACACTGGGCATTCCAACTTTTGAGATCTGCACCTGATTCACCCCAGGGACTCACTTACCCCAAGGACCACCACAAAGGCAGCCAATTGAGAGACACTCAGATTTTATGTGAAAGAGGCTTATTTGCATATCTTAAACAGTCAATCAAAGGGCCAGGCATCTAACTTAACATCTATCTAGAGGCCTGTTGAAATACTCTCTGGGTTGGAGGCTGGTGGGTGCCATCTTTGCATTCATTTTTCTTTTCTTTTTTCAAAGCCCTAGATCTATTTTTTTCTTCCAGCTGGACATCATCTTTATACTCCCTCTGCTTTTCTCCTTTATTTTTCTTCTTTCCAAGGAACACTATCTTTACACTTCCTCTCTACCTTCCTCAAGCCAGCAGGCTTCCATCTGCAATGCACTCTCCCACAGCTGCAATTCAGAGCACCAGTATCTACTGGAAAGAAACTTTTGCACACATTTACTTCTTGTTTTTATGACTGGTGCCCCTGTTTTTGTAGGTGCCATCCAAGGGATGACCCTTGATCACCTGGCCCTTGAGGCCAGAGTAGCTTGCATTCTGGGGCCTATGGAACCAAAACAGAGTTCTGAGCAGACTACCACTCCCAGGGCACTGCACAGACAGTAGACTGAAACACAAATTCAGTCTTTCAAGAGGTGTATTTGCTTGTCCAGCAGTGGACTGAGGGCAGGCTTCTGGTCTGGCAGACATCTAGGGGTCTACAGAGGAGCTATCAGGGAATGGAGGCTGGTAGACAAAGTCTTTGTGCTCTTCCTCTGCCTCACCAGTATCTCCTAGAAAAGAGCTTATATCCTTGGTTGTCTGCAGGTCCAATTTTTAAACTGCCACAACAGAATACCTCCAGATCACTTGACCATATTAGCCAGTGGGAATTATGCTCACAGGTCTCATAGTACTGTAATGCATACTTTCTTAAACAGCTACCACCCTCAGGACACAGTAAGATGCAACAGACCCAGAATCTCAATTTTTCTGTAAAAGAAGACAATAGTTTACCATCAAAGCTATTGTCTGAGGGCAAAGCTTCTAATTATACACATCTAAGTGCTGACTATGATTCTTTCAAGGAACCTGAGAGGGTGAATGCTATCTTTGTGCTCTCCTTCTAGGACAACAGGACACCAGTATCTCTTGGAGGCAAGCTCTTATACCTATCTGGAACCCCAATTTTACTGACAGGCACCCAGGAGATACCTCCAGATTGCCTGTCTCTGAGGGCCAGCGGGAATACCCTTGTATTCCCACAGGACTGGAGATATTTGTATACTTTAAAAATGCTGTGTGAGGTCTGGCTTCTTACAAGTCTCAATCTAGGTGCTGACTGACATCCTCCCCTGTGAGACATGGACAGGTCTCAGCATACCCTCAACTATTGGGAGTCACTAAAAATAAAATACGTTGCTTAGAAAATCACAAGGGTGAGAGACTACCAAAAGCTAGGTCGGGCTGAATGATAAGGTTCATCTTCTACCCAAGCCCACTCCTTTTAAGATTGGGAGAGGTGGCTGCTTCATCTAGCATAGAAACTGACATAGAGAGCAAACAAAATGAAAAAATAGAGGAACGTATTCTGAATGAAATTATAAGCTAAAACATGGGGATGGGAGGAGGAAAACTATGAACAGAGGAATGATTTAACAAAGAGTTCACAGTAATACTCATAGATGATCATCAAAACTGGGAAGACTTTATGAATGCTGTGATAACTTCAGCAAAGAGAAAATATAAGAGAGTACCACACATAAGTCATAGACCTAAATAATATAGTGACAAAACTAAAAAACTAGAGGGATTCTATAGCAGACTAAATAAAGCAGAGGAAAAGAGCAGCAAATTCATAGGTAGGGCAGTGGAACTTACCCAAACAAACAAAAAGAGAATGAAAAAAAAATGAAGATATTAGAGACTTATGAAACATATCAAACAGAGTAATATTTACATTATAGGGGGCCAAGGGAAAGAGAAAGCAATAGAGACAGAAAATGTATTTGATCAAATAACAGCTGAAAACTTCCCTAACCTGGATGACAAAATATGCATCTAGATCCAGGAAGCACAGTGATTTCCAAATAGAAAGGGACCAAAAGAAGCCCACCAAGACAAATTATAATTAAAATTTTAAAAAGTTAAAGACAAAGAGAGAATATTAAAAGCAGCAAGAGAGAAAAAACAAAACATGTTACACATAAGGGAATTCCCATAAGACTATCACCATTTTTCTTTCTTTTTTTTCTTTTCTTTTTTTAGAAGAAATGTTGCAAACCAGAAGGGAGTGAGTGGCACAATATATTCAAAGTGATGAAAGAAAAATAATAAAATTCTCAAAGAGTACTCTACCTGCCAAATTTATTATTCACAATTTAAGGAAACATAAGAAGTTTCCCAGGCAAATAAAAACTAAAATAGTTTATCATAACCAGACTTACACAAAATATTAAAATGAGTTTTTTAAGATTTAAAGGTGTTAATTAGTAAAAAGAAAACATGTGAAACTACAAACTTCACATAGGTAATAGATTAATCATGTAAAAAGCTAGTACAGGTTAAATGACAGAAATAGTAAAATTAACTGTCACTACAATAATTAATGGATATACAAGCTAAAAAGATGTAAGATGTGACATCAAAAATATCAACTTAAAATAGACTGTATAAAATATAAGTTGTTAAATGTAAGACTCTTTGTAATCTTAAAGCAAAAACCTGTAGTAGATATAAAAAAAGATAAAAAGAAAGGCATTTAAGTTTGCCAATAAATAAAACCATCAAACTGCAGAGGATGAGAGTAAGAGTAGTAGATGGGTACACAGAAGAACCACAAAACAGACAGAAAACAATTAACAAAATGGCATTAAGTCCCTAGCTATCAATAATTATTTTAAATGTAAAAGGACTAAATTCCCTAATCAATAGACACAGAGTAGCTGAAAGGAGTTTTTTAAAAAAAGACTCATTCATACATTGCCTGCAATAGTCACTTTAGTTGTAAGAACACACAGAGACTGAAAATAAACTGATAGCAGATGATATTCCATGCAAATGGAAACTAAAAGAAAGTGCGGGTATAGTTATATTGGACAAAATAGACTTCTTTTTTTTTAAGTTTATTTATTTTGAGAGAGAAACAGATCACACAAGCAGGGGAGGGGTAGAGAAGGAGAGAGAAAGAGAGAATCCCAAGTAGGCTCTGAGCTGTCAGCACAGAGCCTGATGTGGTGCTTGAACTCATGAACTGTCAGATCATGACCTGAGCCAAACTCAAGAGCCAGACACTTAACTGACTGAGCCACCCAGGTGCCCATGAAAAAACAGACTCAAAACAAAGGCTATAATAATAGACATCATAAGATGATAAAGGGGTCAATCCAACAAGAGGATATATGTTTTCAAATATACATGCAGCCAGTGTAAGAACACCTAAATATATAAAGCTAATATTAACAGACCTAAAGGGAGGAATAGACAACAATCCAATAATATTAAGGGATTTTAAATTTTTTTTTTTCAACATTTTTTATTTTTATTTTTATTTTTGGGACAGAGAGAGACAGAGCATGAACGGGGGAGGGGCAGAGAGAGAGGGAGACACAGAATCGGAAACAGGCTCCAGGCTCCGAGCCATCAGCCCAGAGCCTGACGCGGGGCTCGAACTCACGGACCGCGAGATCGTGACCTGGCTGAAGTCGGACGCTTAACCGACTGCGCCACCCAGGCGCCCCAAGGGATTTTAATACCCCACTTCCATCAATGGATATTATCCATACAGAAATCAATAAGGAACATCAGCCTTAAACAATACATTAGACCCAATGGACTTAACAGATATATACATAACATTGATCTAAAGGCAATAGAATATATGTCCCTCTCAAATGTCCCTTCAGTATTCTCCAGGATAGATAATATGTTAGGCCACAGTACAAGCCACAACAAATTAAAAGACTGAAATCATTCTAAGCATCATTTCCTACTACAATGGTATGAAATTAGAAATTAATTCTAAGAAAACTGGAAAATTCACAACTATGTGAAGATTAAACAACACGCTATTAAAAAAGTGGGTCAAAAAATCATAAGAAAAAAACAAAAACAAAAAACCTGAGACACATGAAAATATAAATACAACATACCAAAACTTACGGCATATGGCAAATGCAGTTCTAAGAGGAAAGTTCAGAGCAATGAATGCCTACATCAAGAAACAAGAAAATCTCAAATTAACAACTTAGCTTCACATCTCAAGGAAGTATGAAAAAGAGGACAAATATACACTAAAGTTAACAGAAGGAAGGAAATAAAGAACAGAATGGAAATACAAAGAACTTCAGAGACAATATAAAATATCAATGAAACTAGGAGCTGTTTCTTGGAAAAGAAATAAATTTATTAAATAAATAAATTTAGAAATGAAACAAGAGTCATTACAACTGACAATACAGAAATACAAAGGACCACAAGAGACTACTGTGAACAACTATACACCAAGTAGACTACATAGGAAACATGAATGAATTCCTAAAAATGTACAACCTACCAAGAATGAATCATTTGAAAAAATAGAAAATCTGAACATATCGATTACTAGTAAAGATGTTGCATCAGTAATCAAAAACATACCATCAAACAAAACTCTGGGATTAGAAAGCTTCACTGGTCATTTCTGTTGAACATTCAAAGGATCCATAATAATCCTTCTCCAACTCCCTCCCACCCCCCAAAAAGGATGAGGAAACATTTCCAAACTCATTTTATGAGGTCAAAATGACCCTGACACCAAAAACATACAAGGATGCCATAGGCAAAGAAAACTACAGGGCAATATCTCTGATGAACATAGATGCCAAAATCTTCAACAAAATATTAGCACACCAAATTCAGCAACACATTCAAAGACTCATATGCCATCTCAAGTAAGATTTATTCCAGGGATATAATAATGGTTCAACATATGCAAATCAATAAATATGATATAACCCATTAACAAAACGAAAGATAAAAATCATATCATCTCAGTAGATGCAGAAAAAGCTTGTGACAGAATTCAACATCTGTTCATGATAAAGACTCTCAACAAAGTGGGTAGAGAGAGAATATATTTTAAATAACAAAGGCCAGGGGCACCTGGGTGCTTCAGTCGGTTAAGTGTCTGACTTCCGCTCAGGTCATGATCTCATGGTTTGTGAGTTCAAGCCCCATGATGGGCTCTGTGCTAACAGCTCAGAGCCTGGACCCTGCTTCCGATTCTATGTCTCCCTCTTCCCCTCTGCTCCTGCCCCACTCACACTTTGCCCCTCTCTTTCTCTCTCAAAAATAAATAAACATTAAAAATTTTAATAATAAATAAATAAATAACAAAGGCCATAAGCTTACATCATACTCGATGATAAAAAGCTGAAAGCTTTTCCTCTAAGATAAGAAAAAAAGTAAGAATGTCCACTTTCATCAGTTTTATTCAACATACTATCAGAAGTCCTAGCCAGAGTAATTAGTCAAGAAAAAGAAGTAAAATGTATCCAATTGGAAAGGAAGAAGAATCACAATTCACAGATGACATAATACTATATTTACAAAACCATAAAGACTGCACTAAAAATATGTTAACAAATTCAGTAAAAATGCAGACTACAAAAATCTGTTGCATTTCCATACACTAATAATAAACTATCAGAAAGAGAAATTATAAAACAATCCCATTTACAATGTACCAAAAAGAATAAGATACCTAGCAACAGGTTTTTTTTTTCCATTTTAGGGCTAAACTTTAATATAATGTGAAAGTTTGAACTCTTACACTTGAAAGAAACAAAACTTAAAAATTGCCAATTGATTTGAAATGGTTTTATGGAGTTTAGGAGTATGTTTATCCAGAGGTAAAACACCTATACACTCAAAACTGTAAGATGATGATTGAAGAAACCAAACAAGACACAAATAAATAGAAAGATACTCCATACTCATGGATTGGAAAAATTAATATTGTTAAAAAGCCCATACTACTCAAAGCAAAGATTCAGTACAATCCCTATTAATTTTCCAATGTCATTTTTTACTGAAATAGAACAATTTTAAAATTCGTATGGAACTACAAAAGACCCCAAATATCCAAATCAATTCTGAAAAAGAACAAAGTTGGAGGTATCATGGTCCTTGATTTCAAACTATAATACAAAGCTATAGTTATCAAAACAGTATGATATTGGCATAAAAACAGATACACAAAGATCAATGGAACTGAATATAGAACCCAGAAATAAACTGACACATATATGGCCAATTAATTTATGACAAAGGAGGCAAGAATATACAATAAGAAAAGGATAAGTATCTTTTATAAATGGTGTTGTGAAAATTGGATAGCCACATGCAGAAAAGTGAAACTGGACCACTATCTTAGACCATGTACAAAGAAGAACTCAAAATGGTAAAAACTTTATTGTAAAACCTGAAACCATAAAACTCCTAGAAGAAAACATAGGTGGTAAACAACTTGGCATTGGCCTTTGCAATGATATTTTGGGTTTGACACCAAAAACAAAGGCAACAGAAGCACCTGGGTGTCTCAGTTGGTTAAGTGTCAAACTCTTGATTTCAGCTCAGGTCATGATCTCACATATCATAAGCTAAAGCCCCATGTTGGGCTCTCTGTTGACAGTGTGGAGCATGCTTGTGATTCCCTCTCTCTCTGCCCCTCCCAGCTCATGTTTGCTTGCTCTCTCTCTCTCTCTCTCCCTCTCAAAATAAATAAATAAACATTAAAAAAAGTAAAGGCAACAAAAACAAAAATAAACAAGTGAGATCACCCCAAATTAAAAAGCTTCTTCACAGCAACCAAATATGAAACCAACAAAATGAAAATACAGTGTACTGAATGGGACAATATTTGCAAATAATATATCTAATAAGAGGTCAATATCCAAAATAGATAAAGAACTCATACAAATCATACAACAAAAAATATTCAATTTAAAAACGGGCAAAGGATCTGAGTAGACATTTTCCCAAAGATGATATACAGATTGTCAATAGGTACATGAAAAATTGCTCAACATAGTAATTATCTGGTAAATGCAAATCAAAACAATGAGGTATCACCTCATACCTGTTGAACTGACGAGGCCAAAAAGACAAGAAATAACAAGTGTTGACAAGTATGTGGATAAAAGGGAACACTTGACTGTTAGTGACAATGTAAATTGGTGAAGCCAGTACAGAAAAGAGTATAAAAGCACCTCAAAAAAATTGAAACAGAAATACCGTACAACAATTCTACTTCTTGGTATTTGCCTGAGGAAAACAGAAACTCTAACTTGAAAAGATCTCTGTATCCCCATATTTGATGCAGCATTATTTACAATAGCCAAGTTTTGGAAACAGCCTAAGTTTCCATCAATAGATGAATAAAGAAAATGTGGTATGTATGTATGTATATATACACATATACAAAATGAAATTTTATTCAGCCATAAAAAAGAATGGTACCCATGCCATTTGTGACAACATGGGTGAACCTTGTGGACATTATGCTAAGTGAAGTAAGTCATACAGGAAAATAAACTGTATGAATCCACATCTATGTGGAATATATATGTGTGTGTGTGTGTGTGTGTGTATGTATATATATATATATATATATATATATATATATACACAAACCAAGCTCATAGATACAGACAACAGATTGGTGGTTGCCAGAGGCAGTAGATAGGGTGTGGGTAAAAGGGTTAAAGGTGGTCAAATGGTATAAAATTCTGGTTATAAAATAAGTAAGTCATGGGAATGTAATATATAGCATGGTGATATTAGTTACTAATACTCTATTTCATATTTTAAAGTTGGTAAGAGAATAGATTTTAGAAGTTCTCATCATAAGGAAAAACTGTAACTATATATGCTGATAGATGGTAAATGAGAATTACTGAGGTGGACATTTCACAATATATACAAATATATAATCATTATGTTATACACCTGAAACTACCATAAGGTTATATGACAATTATAACTCAATAAAAAATAAGCTCACAAGATGATTCTTACACAAGCTAACTATTTGATATTTTATTAATACATATTGGAGATGTTTTAAGTGAGTTTCAAGATTTTAACTGGGGGAAATTTTGAGATTTCCAGTTGGTTAAACTAAACAAAGCTAGTACTGAAAATTGAGAAACCAATCTGGGAGATAAGGGATATAATGTCTAGGGCTTGGTGTCTGCCTAAGACTACTGGAGTGAAAAATATTTTCTTATTCTAGTCAGAGCTGCAAAAATTCCATTGGCTTTGAAGAAATTAACTTTTCAGGAATACCCATTCATTACTAGCATTCTGTCGTTATTCTTCATGACTAACTGAAATGTATTGTGATATGAAACTCTATCCTTTTATCCTAATAAAACAATTGAAATATGCTAAGTATATTGCTTTAAAGCTAAAATTCAAATATTTTAGAGTGAATATTTAAAAAATACTCTTGTGAAATTATCTCTATATTTAGAAATAAACCCCTGTTTCTTGGGTAAGAGAGTATAGAAGTGTTGCTTAAGTGAAATAGGCATTAAGCACTAATATTTAGTCCAGTGTTTTAGTCTGGTAGCACTGAAAGAAACTAAAACTGAAGTGATGATAAAAATAATTGCCATCTACAATGTATTCTGACAGTCAAATTCAGGAACTGGATAGCTAGCCAGCCACAAATCAAATTCCAGATCTACCATATTCTCATTGTATAACATTAGGCAATTTAACCTTTCTATAACCATCAGTTTCTACCTATGTAAACTGGGATAAGTAATAAAACTTCTCTTTAAATGTTGAGAAATTAAAATGAGATCATCCATGCAATGCAGGAAAACCATAGAAGTGTTGAGCGTGTAGTAAGCATTCAACAGTAGTAATTTCTCTTATTGGAGTCATTGCATATGTATGTGTAGGACATGTGATTTCAACCTACACACATTATTTTTTCTCTTCTGTAGTAGACAAAATGTTTCTTTTCTTAACCCATTGCCTCTTTCCCTATTTCATGTTTTCTTGGTAGGGCTATGAATCAAGTTACCTCTTCTTTAAGTATGTGCATGACCCATACAAATTCACTTATGACCTCCCTTAGGTTGAATCTTAAGAAGAGAAAATATTTGGGGGCACCTGGGTGGCTCAGTCAGTTGAGCATACAACTCTTGATTTGGGCTCAGGTCATGATCCCAGCGTCATGGGATTGAGCACTGTGGCAGGCTCCACAGTTGATGTGGAGCCTGCTTAGAAGTCTTTCTCTCCCTCTGCCCCTCTCTCCCACTCATACTTTCTCTCTAAAATAAAAAAGAAAAGAAAAGAAAAAGAAAAAAATGTTTGAAAAATAAAAGACTTAGGGTAATCCATGAAAAACTTTTCCATAGTTTCTCTTTCCATGTTTCTTGATAGTGGCTTCATTTCTATCCTTTCTCATATTTGATGAGCTACTCAGTTTACTTTAACACATTCATTTTCATTTTAAGTAGAACTTATTTCTGATACTTATAACCAAAAGACCCTCAATGATGTATCAATATTATTGTTTCAGATGTGTATCAGTTGACTCTATATAGTTTATAGATATTTTGTGTTTTCATTTGTGCACTTTTTCTCCCTACTCTTTCATTTAATGTTATATAAATTTATTCTAATAACATAAAAATATTTTGCAAGTATCATTTTTATTTGATACCTGCTCTTCTGCCATACAGTTCTGCACTTTTTCCCTCTTTTGACATCTCAGCTATTACTAGTTTTTGCTTTTATGAATTAAGTAAAGGGATGTTGGATGACTAATTTCAGAGCTACATCAACTTGACCAACTTTGAATCTTCTGTTTTGGCCAAATCAGGCCAGGGTGAATAAAACTGGAAATCCCTCAACCTCACACTAGACACTGCCATATGCCCTGAATATCAGACTTTCTCATATCCCCTTCAGCCTTCCCAATAAGCTACCAACCACATTTTTCATTTGTTTGGGGGTCTATCTCAAGAATATAGACAGATTTTTAAAATTTTTTCAACATTTATTTTTTTGAGAGAGAGAAAAAGAGGAGAGAAAGCATAAGCAGGGGAGGGGCAGAGAGAGAGAGGGAGACACAGAATCCAAAATAGGCTCCAGGGTCTGAGCTGTCATCAGAGAGCCCAGTGCAGGGCTTGAACCCACAAGCCATGAGATCATGACCTGAGCCGAAGTCAGACACTTAACCAAATGAGCCAACCAGGCACCCCAAGAATATAAACAGGTTTTTAAAAATCTTTTTATAATTTACAATTATATATACATTTCAATAGACAAGTGTTGAATGTTGAAATGTCCTAACACCTGTTGGAAATAATCTATACAATTTTGAAAAAAATTTATACTGTGACCACCACAGAAAATATTTCAGTGGTATTCTTTGGTTGCACCAACTGTGCTTATACTTCTAAAGCTGGCTTTGTACCATAGAGCCCGAATACAGAACTAAAGAAGCTGAATCAGTCTTGTGAAAAGGTTGCACTAAAATATATTTCAGTAAACAATTATGACAAACAAAAGTTATCTTGTAATCATCCTAAATAGATCTATGACTATATCTTCCTTTTGCTTCAGAATTACCATATTTTTATGCTTTGGAATCCTCTGGTCTTTCTGAAACCTGAACCCACAGAAATTATTACTTTTTCTTTATAGACATTCAGGGTTCTAGGTGGTTTTCTATTCACATAAAATTACAGAAACTGTTCGAGTTTCTGTGGTATTCCATTTTTGGAAAAGGCATTTTTATGTGCAAGAAGAGAACATGATTTGATGTCAGTATTGTTTGAAGTTTTTTAATAAGTTCTAGAAATATTAATAGTACATTTTGTTAACTCAATTAAAGCAGTCTCTTGGAACATAATTCTGGTAATTAGTATATTTATATTTACTGGGCATCATAAATTCATTTCAGTATTAAGTGAAATTCAAATTAACTTTGTTATTTTCCCTTTGAAAAATAGTAATAATTTTATCTTTTTGGATAGTAAAACAGGATCAAGTGAATCCAATTTGATTTAGTGATTAGATTTCCCCCAAACCAGGTCTACTTTTCTTAGCATGTGTTAGCCCCCTGACTTTTCCTTTTTATAAACTGGTATTTTTCATTGTTTCTAGGAATGTCACACCATGCACATGTTTGCTTACTGTCACCAGTTTCAGCATAACATCAATGACCTGATTTGTAAGTTTGTTATTTTCACACATCTCTTCAATCACTGTTATGGAGTATCGAATCCCTCATACATTTAAAAAAGGTGTTCCTAAGTGTTTTGTTCACAGAACCCCTTAAGACTCCTAAAAATTGAGGGCCCTAAAAATATTTTGTTTTGTTCATATGAGTTATATCTATTGATATTTACCAATTTGAAAATTAAACATGAAAAGAAATTGGATTATTTATTCCCTAATTCGTGTAAACCAGTTACATCTTAACATTAATAGCATAGTTATATGAAAAATAAAACTATATTCTAAAGCAAACAACTAGTGAAAAAAGTGGCATATTTTTATATCTTTTTAATCTTAGCTGGACTCATATCTATTTCTGTCTTCAGTTTGTTTCAATATGTTGTTTTGGTTGAAGTAAATGAAGAAAATCTGGCCTCATACTACATAGGTACTTAGACAAGGGAAAAGAGTATGCCCTTCAGAGGTAATTGTGGATAATCATTTTAGATACTACAACAAATTATGACAAATGGTAGTTTCTTGAAGATTAATTGCAATGTGGAATTTGAAATCATATCAGTGCACCGAAATCTTATCAATGCTCTATTTCATTAATATTGCCTTTGATCTTTCTTGTATTTTGCACGGATCTTTTATCAACAAATAATGTTTTTAACATCATGCATTGATCTCAGAAGACATTGGTTTAATTCTGTTAAGTATGTTGTTAAAGACAAAAATATTTTGTGACTTGGTAAAATGTTAAGGAAGAATTTAATCAGGATGATTGAAGTAGGTTTCAAAACTATTACAATAGGGGAGAGAGATCAGTCTCAATTCTGAATACAGCCAAAACAGCTGCAGATTTGTAGCCAATAAGCATAGTGAGGGAGTCAATGGATGAAAAATTAGTAACAGAAGACATCAAAGGTAGGGAGGTTCCTGCTTAATCAACTTAAGAAAACTTTTGCTGAAGTCAGGTCAAGGACTTATGCATCAAAGGTGGGGATAACACTTGATTAGATGTTGAGGTCAATCAAATTATTGAGGGATTCTTGATAAACTGACTCAGGATGATTTTTGCCAAACTGAATCGTGAGACTGCAACAAGAAGGGGGCCATGACTGAGGCCTAGCTGAGAAGAGGGCTAAGAGATACCCGACTAATGATGGTTAAGGACTATTTGTCAATATATCAAAATACTGACACATTTCATTATACATTTTCAGAAAATTACTATTGTTGCTATCACAACTACGCTCATCAGAAAAGTCTTTAAGTATTAGAAAACTGTGAAGCTGACAGTGGTGAAATTTTCCAATATTCTAACTTGCACTTTAAAGTTGAAATTCTATAACTGGCAATGAATAGTATTATTATTTCTTTCCTTGAGGTGACAAGTTATTTTTTTAGAAAATGTCTGCCAAATACCCAATGCTGAATAATCATAGTTTTTCTGTCTGTTGTTCAAAAATGGAATTTCATGAGAAAAGTGCTAGTTCAACTGGCAACCAAAAAAAGTATGCAAGAGCTCCATTTTTGAGACAACCATCACATCTCAGTATGCAGAAGACTTTTTGTGTATGTCCAGGGGTGTCATATAAATGTTAAAAAAGACCTGTACTCAAGGGTCAAGATTTAACAATTCTTACTACTTCATCAGGACAATCATAAATAAAACTGGATTTTTTTTAAGTTGTAAATGCATTTTGATGAAGAATACAATGAATTGGTTCCACTATTTTGATTTATGCTAAGGTGCCAGCAGTTTCACCCAACATTGATTTTGCTCTAATTAATGCAAATGTTAGCCAGTGAAAAAGGCAACTATTGTCTTAATATTATTAGGACAATAGTTTTGATCTTGTGGACCCCCTGAAATGATATTAGAGACTGCTAGAATCTGCAAACCATATTTTGAGAACTGCTGATTTAGATTATAAAAGTTTGTGAACTGATTTGTATCATACCACCATATGCTAATCTTTAATCTTCCAATTTACTAGGGAGTGGTTCCCTAGGTTGAGGTTTTACTGTTTTAACCTCATTAAAATGTTTTTGAATGTGTGTGTGTGTGCGTGTGTGTGTGTGTGTGTGTGTGAGAGAGAGAGAGAGAGAGAGAGACAGAGAGACAGAGAGAGAGAGAGACAGACAGAGAGAGACAGAGAGAGACAGAGAGAGAGAGAGACAGAGAGAGAGAGAGACAGAGAGAGAGACAGAGAGAAGAGACAATAAAATCAAGTGCAAGAGAGAGAGTAAGAGAATATTTTTAAAAAGGTGGCTAAGAAGTGGGGTCCAATTCCTTTTTGGGGGCCTCATTCAGACATGCTATTTGTGTTTTGCTAGCCTTGCTCTGGAAGAAAGTTAAGGCTGAGACAAAGGCTTTCAGGCAGGTAATTTAAGTCAGGAATATGATCCTCTGGGAATATCCTCAGGAAAGAAGGAAAAGCCAATAATATCCATTTTTTATTTTTTTGAGATGACTCCCCACTGCTCCTTTGTAAGAGATGAGTACTCAGTCTTTCCACAACCTTCTGAAGATCTTTCAAATAATCTACCCAGGAGAAGAAAGAAGAAATTTTTATCCACTGAATCCAGTGCTTTATGGCTCAAGGATGACTATATAGGCATTTACTATATCTCATACTACTTTGTGTTTCACATGGATAACTTCAGAGTGGTATCTACCTGAATCCCAGGTTCTAGCAATAAAAAAATCAGGGGGGAGGAAGAGAGAGGTATAAGGAGAAAGCTCAAAGCCACTTAGTGGCCAGAGTCAGACATGAAACTGACATGAAGGGGTGCAAGAGGTGTTCATTATGCTGCTTTCATTCGACTTGCATGACCACAGGTCCATAGAATCACTTATTAGGATCACTATTAGGATCACCTGATGAGGCCTCTATCCCCATATACTTGGCACACCTGTCAGAACTAGGGAGCTGAAGTGGAACCTTGGGAAATAATTAATGTGAACTACTTGGCACAGAGTAAACAGTCAATGAGAGTCATGTGGGAAGTTGCACATGCCTGACATTAGAGATACCTGAACATACAGACAAAACCACTCTGACATAAATATTATAAACTTGAAAGAGGTTTAAATTTGTTTGGCTATTTATATTGTGATTTGTGATTTTGTGATTCATATGAAACAAATGAAACAATATGTATTTGATCTTCTCTCTGTTCCTGGCACAGAGCTCCTGGAACCCTTGAAATTTCCTGTGATGGGGGGGGATCCAGGGGAAGATGGCAGCATAGGTGGGCACTGGGCTCACCTCGTCCTGCTGACCACTTAGAGTCCACCCACACCTGCCTAAATAACCCAGAAAACCACCAGAAGACTAGCAGAATGGACTCTCTGGAGTCAAGTGTAGACAAGAGGCCCACAGAAGAGAGTAGGAAGGGCAGAGAGGCGGTGTGTGCTACATGGACTGACAGGAGGGGGCCGGGGTGGTAGAGGGGCAGCCATAGCAAGGCAGAGCCCCTGAAGTCTGGCTTGCAAAAGCTGAGGGGCTGGACTCCATGAGTTCTGGAAGCCAGCGGGACTTAATATCTGGAATGTTAAAAATCAATAGCTCTGCTCAGAGAGCTGAAGGGCGAGAGGACACCAGGAGGGAGAGTTGTTGAGCCCCAGAAGACAGAGCTCAGCTTGGCGGGGAACAAAGGCACTGGCAAGTGCCATCTCCCTCTCCCACCCCCTCTCCCATCCCCCTGTGGATCCATCCCTCCAACAGGTCTGCCTCTCTCCTGGTGCTGCAGGGCCCCTCCTGCAGGGGACCACCAATGGGAAAGCGAACTAAGCCTACCCTTCCAACCCCTGTGCACCTTGCAGATCCACCCCAGCTAATACACCAGATCCCATCAAAGCAGCACCACAAGCCTGGCAGTGTGTAAGTAGCCTGGACAGGGGCCACACCACTCCACAGTGAGTCCTGTCCCTGGGAGAGGGGAAGATAAGGTACACACCAGTCTGACTCTGGATCCAGTGGTGGGCTGGGGACAGACATCTGGTCTGACTGCAGGACCCACCCACCAATGCAAGTTACTCCAGACAGCACAGGGGAAGTGCCCTGCAGTTCTGCGCCACCCCAGAGACTACCCAAAATGATGACACGGAAGAACTCTCCTCAAAAGAAACTCCAGGAAGTAGCAACAGCTAACGAATTGATCAAAAATGATTTAAGCAATATAACAGAATAAGAATTTAGAATAACAGTCATAAAATTAATCGCTGGGCTTGAAAAAAGTATAGAGGACAGTAGAGAATCTATTGCTACAGAGATCAAGGGACTAAGAAATAGTCATGAGGAACTAAAACATGCTATAAATGAGGTACAGAATAAAATGGAGGCGACCACAGCTCGGACTGAAGAGGCAGAGTAGAGAATAGGTGACTTAGAAGATAAAATTATGGAAAAAGAGGAAGCTAAGCAAGAGAGAGATAAAAAAAATCCAGGAGTATGAAGGGAGAATTAGAGAACTAAGTGATGCAACCAAACGGAACAATATCTGTATAATAGGAATTCCAGAAGATGAAGAGAGAGAGAAAGGGGCTGAAGGTGTACTTGAACAAATCATAGTTGAGAACTTCCCTGATCTGGGGAAGAACAAAGGCATTGAAATCCAAGAGGCACAGAGAACTCCCTTCAGATGTAACTTGAATCAATCTTCTGTATGACATGTCATAGTGAAACTGGCAAAATGCAAGGATAAAGAGAAAATTCTGAAAGCAGCTAGAGAAAAACATGCTCTAACTTATAGAGACCCATAAGACGAGTGGCAGACCTATCTACTGAAACTTAGCAGGCCAGAAAGGAATGGCAGGAAATCTTCAATGTGTGAACAGAAAAAATATGCAGCCAAGAATCCTTTATCCAGCAAGTCTGTCATTCAGAATAGAAGGAGAGATAAAGGTCTTCCCAAACAGAAAAAAACTGAAGGAATGCATCACCACTAAACCAGCTCTTACAAGAGATCCTAAGAGGGATTCCGTGAGTGAAATGTTGCAAGGACCACAAAGTACCAGAGACATCACTATAATCATGAAACCTACAGACATCATTATGAGTCTAAACCCGTATCTTTCTATAATAACACTGAATGTTAAATGGACTAAATGCTCCAACCAAAAGACATATGGTATCAGAATGGATAAAAAAAAAACAAGACCCATCTATTTCCTGTCTACAAGAGACTCATTTTAGATCTGAGGACACCTTCAGATTGAAAGTGAGGGGATGGAGAACTATCTATCATGCTACTGGAAGTCAAAAGAAAGCTGGAGTAGCCATACCTACATCAGACAAACTAGACTTTAAATTAAAGGCTGTAACAAGAGATGAAGAAGGGCATTATATAATAATTACAGGTTCTATCCATCACGAAGAGCTAACAATTATAAATGTCTATGTGCCGAATACGGGAGCCCCCAACCATATAAAACAATCACAAACATAAGCAATCTTATTTATAAGAATGTGGTAATTGCAGGGGACTTTAATACTCCATACAACAATGGATAGATCATCTAGACACAGAATCAATAAAGAAACAAGGGCCCTGAATGATACATTGGATCAGATGGACTGGACAGATCTAGTTAGAATTCTGCATCCCAAAGCAACAAAATATACTTTCTTCTCAAGTGCACATGGAACATTCTCCAAGACAGATCACATACTGGGTCACAAAACATCCCTTCATAAATATAAAAGAATTGAGATCATACCATGCACACTTTCAGACCACAATGGTATGAAACTCGAAATCAACCACAGGAAAAAGTCCGGAAACCTCCAAAAGCATGGAGGTTGAAGAACACCCTACTGAAGAATGAATGGGTCAACCAGGCAAGTAGAGAAGAAATTAAAAAATATGTGGAAACAAATGAAAATGAAAATACAACAATCCAAACGTTTTGTGATGTAGCCACAGAAGTCCTGAGAGGAAAATACATTGCAATCCAGGCCTATCTCAAGAAACAAGAAAAATCCCAAACACAAAATCTAACAGCACACCTAAAGGAAATACAAGCAGAACGCAAAGACACTCAAACCCAGCAGAAGAAGAGAAATAATAAAGACCAGAGCAGAAATAAACAATATAGAATCTAAAAAAAATGTAGAGCAGATTAATGAAACCAAGAGTTGGTTTTTTGAAAAAATAAAATTGATAAACCTCTAGCCTGGTTTCTCAAAAAGAAAAGGGAGATGACCCAAAGAGATAAAATCATGAATTAAAATGGAATTATTACAACCAATCCCTCAGAAATACAAGCAATTATCAGGGAATATGATGAAAAACTGTAAGCCAACAAAATGAACAACCTGGAAGAAATGGACAAATTCCTAAGCACCCATACACTTCCAAAACTCAAACAGGAAGAAATAGAAAACTTGAATAGACCCATAACCAACAGTGAAATTGAATCAGTTATCAAATCTCCCAACAAATAAGAGTCTGGGATGAGATGGCTTCCCTGGGGAATTCTACCAGACATTTAAAGCAGAGATAATACCTATCCTTCTCAAGCTGTTCAAAAAATAGAAAGGGAAGGAAAACTTCCAGACTCATTCTATGAAGCCAGCATTACTTTGATTCCTAAACCAGACAGAGACTCAGCAAAAAAAGAAAACTACAGGCCAATATCCCTGATGAATATGGATGCAAAAATTTGCAACAAGATACTAGCAAATTGAATTCAACAGCCTATAAAAAGAATTATTCACCATGATCAAGTGGGATTCATTCCTGGGATGCAGGGCTGGTTCAACATTTGCAAATCAAATCATGTGATCCATCACATTAATAAAAGAAAAGATTAGAACGATATGATCCTGTCAATCAATGCAGAAAGAATATTTGACAAAATTCAGCATCCTTTCTTAATAAAAACCCTCGAGAAAGTTGGGATAGAAGGAACATACTTAAACATCAAAAAAGTCATTTATGAAAAGCCCACAGCTAATATCATCCTCAATGGGGAAACACTGAGAGCTTTCCCCCTGAGATCAGGAACAT
The DNA here is from genome assembly GCF_028018385.1 of Neofelis nebulosa. Lineage (NCBI taxonomy): Eukaryota > Metazoa > Chordata > Mammalia > Carnivora > Felidae > Neofelis > Neofelis nebulosa. Next base: position 122,250,048 of record NC_080785.1, on the reverse strand, counting down.
GCCAGGGATGTCCACTCTCATAGCTGTTGTTTAACATATTGTTGGAAGTCCTAGCATCAGCAATCAGACAACAAAAGGACATCAAAGGCATAAAAATTGGCAAAGATGAAGTCAAGCTTTCACTTTTTGCAGATGACATGATATACAAGGAAAACCCAATAGACTCCACCAAAAGTCTGCTACAACTGATACATGAATTCAGCAAAGTCACAGGATACAAAATCAATGTACAGAAATCAGTTGCATTCTTATACACTAACAATGAAGCAACACAAAGACAAATAAAGAAACTGATCCCATTCACAATTGCACCAAGAATCATAAAATACCTAGGAATAAATCTAACCAAAGATGTAAAATATCTGTATGTGAAAACTATAGAAAGCTTATGCAGGTAATTGAAGAAGATATAAAGAAATGGAAAGACATTCCCTGCTCATGGATTGGAAGAATAAATATTGTCAAAATGTCAATACTACCCAAAGCTATCTACACATTCAATACAATCCCAATCAAAATTGCACCAGCATACTTCTCGAAGCTAGAACAAGCAATCCTAAAATTCATATGGAACCACAAAAGGCCCCGAATAGCCGAAGTAATTTTGAAGAAGAAGACCAAAGCAGGAGGCATCACAATCCCAGACTTTAGCCTCTACTACAAAGCTGTAATCATCAAGACAGCATGGTATTGGCACAAAAAGAGACACATAGACCAATGGAATAGAATAGAAACCCCAGAATTAGACCCACAAAAGTATGGCCAACTAATATTTGACAAAGCAGGAAAGAATATCCAATGGAAAAAAGACAGTTTCTTTAACAAATGGTGGTGGGAGAGCTGGACAACAACTTGCAGAAGAATGAAACTAGACCACTTTCTTACACCATTCACAAAAATAAACTCAAAATGGATAAAGGACCTGAATGTGAGACAGGAAACCATCAAAACCTTAGAGGAGAAAGCAGGAAAAAACCTCTCTGATCTCAGCTGCAGCATTTTCTTACTTGACTCCTCCCCAAAGGCAAGGGAATTAAAAACAAAAATGAACTATTGGGACCTCATGAAGATAACAGGCTTCTGCACTGCAAAGGAAACAATCAGCAAAACTAAAAGGCAACCAATGGAATGGGAAAACATATTTACAAATGACATTTCGGACTAAGGGCTAGTATCCAAAATTTATAAAGAACTCACTAAACTCTACACCAGAAAAACAAATAATCCAGTGAAGAAATGGGCAGAAAACATGAATAGATGATCCTCTAAAGAATACATCCAGATGGCCAACAGACTCATGAAAAGATGCTCAGCTTCGCTCCTTATCAGGGAAATACAAATCAAAACCACACACAGATTCCACCTCACGCCAGCCAGAGTGGCCAAAATGAACAAATCAGGAGACTATAGGTGCTGGAGAGGATGTGGAGAAACGGGAACCCTCTTGCACTGTTGGTGGGAATGCAAACTGGTGCAGCCGCTCTAGAAAACTGTGTGGAGGTTCCTCAAAAAATTAAAAATATGTCTACCCTATGACCCAGCAATAGCACTGCTAGGAATTGACCCAAGGGACACAGGAGTGCTGATGCATAGGGGCACTTGTACCCCAATTTTTAGAGCAGCACTTTCAACAAAAGCCAAATTATGGAAAGAGCCTAAATGTCCAGCCACTGATGAATGGATAAAGAAATTGTGGTTTATATACACAATGGAATACTACATGGCAATGAGAAAGAATGAAATTTGGTCATTGGTAGCAACATGGATGGATCTGGAGAGTGTTATGCTAAGTGAAATAAGTCATACAGAGAAAGACAGATACCATATGGTTTCACTCTTATGTGGATCCTGAGAAACTTAAGTGAAGACCATGGGGGAGGCGAAGAAAAAAAAAGGTTAGAGAGGGAGGGGCCAAAACATAAGAGACTCAAAAACTGAAAACAAACTGAGGGTTGATGGGGGGTTGGAGGGAGGGGAGGGTGGGTTATGGGTATTGAGGAGGGCACCTGTTGGGATGAGCACTGAGTGTTGTATGGAAACCAATTTGACAATAAATTTCATATTAAAAAAAAAGAAATTTCCTGTGATGAAAAACATAAAGAGATCTTGTATTATGTTAATAAAGTGACTTTTGTAAAGCACTTAAGTGGAACCAATAATGTGATTATAGGGTTGGAACTTTCACTCCCAACACCTCCTCCTGGGAGAGGAAAGGGACTGGAGATTGAGGTCAACTGTCAATGGCTAGTGATTTAATTAACCATGTCTATGTAATGAAGCCTCCATAAAACCTACAAGGATGGTGTTCATAGATCTTCCAGGTTGGTGAGATTCTGGGATAATGGCACAGTTGGAGAGGGAATGAAGCTCTGCACCTCTTTCCCCATACCTTGCCCTATGCATCTCTTCCATATGACTGTTCCTGGTTATATCCTTTTATAAAAAACTGATAACACAATGAGTAAAATGTTTGAATTCTGTGAGCCCCTCTAGCAAATTATTCAAGCCAATGAAACCCTTGATTTATAGCCAGTTGGTCAGAAGCCCAGGTGACAACCTGGATTTATGACTGGTGTCTTAAGTGCGATGGGACAGTCTTACAGGGACTGAGCTCTTAAACTGTGAGATATGGCACTGTCTCCAGGTAGACAGGATCAGAATTGAGTTAAATTGGAGAACTGCTTGGTATGGGTAAAAACAAACAGAAAAAAAAAAAACAAACACTGGAATTGGTGTGAGAATCACACTATACAAAAATAGACAACACTACCAAAGCAATGAGCAGAAACTGTCATGCTTTCTGTCATTTGGATGGGTTCATAAGGCTCTTATTTTCTAAACACAAATAGACATGGCGGCTAACACTTATGATACTTTGGGCTTGGTGTATCCACCACTGATAACTGTATGCTGCTGAGTTATCTCCAATTTACACTGATGTCACTCATCAGCTTTAACAGCTCAACTTCCTAATTTAACATACTTAAGAATGACCATGCTCTTTGAAAGAGTCCTGGCTTAGGAGTTTAAGAAATTATTCATAGATGAGTTTATATATTTATGTATGATGAAGAATTATTTTAATGTAACTCATAATCACAACAATTTGGAAACAACCCTAAATGCTCCAAAATATAGGACATTTTTTAGGTAATTTATGGTAAATGGTATCATGAGATAATTTGCAGACATTAAAATGTTGTTTTGGAAGATAAGGAAATCCTCATAATCTAAGTACCTTATAAAAATGAAAGATAGAAAATTTCATATTCAAGGTAGCAATTGTGTTGCTTACCTCAGACAGATAGCTTTATGGATATTTTGCTTTGAAACTATTTTTGCCAGTATTTTCCTTTTTTATTGTGAGTACATGATATATTGTCAGAAAAAAAGAAGTTGGTAACATATTGGAAGAAAAAGCTAAAAAGAGTGAACAGTTGACTAGCCAGTGTGATTGAGAGATCAAAAACAATTCAAGAGGTATTAAATATTTAGCATATCAGCCTACTTTTCATTGACTTCTGTCACCCACGTCAAGCTTAGACTTTGTTAGTAATTTTTCTTCTACCATTGTGCATTGTAGTAGAGCTAATCAAAGCCATCTATACCCTGAATTTCTTAGAAGGCTGCCTGTCTTGGTTTCTGCCAGTTTGGGGCAGGCTACATTACCATTTCTACACTTTGGGACTCCAGTAGCTATTTCCACCCACGTAATGGTCAAGAGGAAATTCTGGAAGAATTGGCTTTATGGCAAAATATTTCCTTGGGCCCATCTGCTGTTGCTGCTGCAGCCAAAGGTCCCAGTGGGATACAGGATATATTACATAAGGCTAAAACAAAGCTTGTAGGGGTAGTCATCAATGCTGAATTAATTTGATCTAATTTTTCCCCTATATTCATACTCTGCTCTGTGAAGTAATGCTCTGCCATCATGCTCCTTTAATAGCTACAAAGATATATGGCTCTACAGAGAAAGACAGATACCATATGGTTTCACTCTTATGTGGATCCTGAGAAACTTAAAAGAAATCCATGGGGGAGGGGAAGGAAAAAAAAAGAGGTTAGAGTGGGAGAGAGCCAAAGAATAAGAGACTTAAAAACTGAGAACAAACTGAGGGTTGATGGGGGGTGGGAGGGAGGGGAGGGTGGTGATGGGTATTGAGGAGGGCACCTTTTGGGATGAGCACTGGGTGTTGTATGGAAACCAATTTGACAATAAATTTCATATATTGGAAAAAAACACAAAGATATATGGCTCAATCCATTGCTAAAGATAACTCTTTCCAGTTATTTGGATATTCAAAATACAGAATATAGCTTAAACATTTATTTACTCTTTAAGTCTGGATTCTATCCATCACATGCCTGCCTCTGTAGGAACACCTACATATCCTTCTTTTTTGACTCCTTTTCCTCTTTCCTTTATTATCCTTTTTCCTTTAGACCTGGCTTCTTAATTCTACTTCCATCTTTTATAAATAAGCTAGAAAGCTCCATACTTGCAGTTGCCCCAATAAAATCAATTTGTTTTAGAGCTACACATACCTGGAGTGGTTCTGTAACATAAATTTTTCTCTTGCTACAATTGTTATAGAGTATTTCTCTGGAGTATAGTGAGGAAAAATTAGGACAATCATATACAGCACAGTTGTTTTTGAGACTTGAAAACAGCATTCCACTAAACAATCCTAAAATTCGTATGGAATGATAAAAAGACCCTAAATAGTTAAAACAATATTGAAAAAGCAGAACAAAGCTGGAGGCATTACACTCTTTGATTTTAAACTATACTACAAAGATCTAGTAATCAAAACAGAATACTGGAATAAAAACAGACACATGGATCAATGGAACAGAATAGAGCTCAGAAACAAACCCATGCATATATGGTCAATTAATTTATAACAAAGAAGCCAAGAATATACAATGAGGAAGGGACAGTCTCCTCAATAAATGCTACTGGGAAAACTGGACAACCATATGAAAAGAATAAACCTGGACCACTGTCTTATATCATACAGAAAAATTAACTCAAAATATGTTAAAAACTTAAACCTGAGAGCTGAAATTATAAAATTCTTTAAACAAAAGTCAGTAAGTCCCTTCACATCAGTCTTGGCAATGATTTTTTTGGGGGGTGTGGGGGGGAAGGATCTGACCCGCAAAACAAAAATAACTAAGTGGGATTACATCCAACTAAAATTTTTCTGCAAAACAAAGGAAACCATCAACAAAATGGAAGGGCAATTTAATGGATGGGAGAAAGTATTTATAAACCATATATTTGATGAGGGGTTAATATTGAAGTGCATAAAGAGCTCATGCAACTCAGTAGTCAAAAAAAAAAAAAAGAAAAAAAACTAACAATCTGACTTAAAAATGGCCAAATGTAAGAATATACATTTCCCCAAAAAATACATACAGGTACATGAAAAGATACTCAGTATCAGTAATAAGCAGGGAAATGTAAGTCAAAACACCTGTGAGCTATCATCTCACACCTGTTAGAACAGCTATCATCAAAAATACAAGAAATAAATGTTGGCAAGTATGTAGAGCAAAGGGGACCCTTGTGCACTGTTGTTGAGAACATAAATTAGTGCAGCCACTGTGAAAATGAGTATGGAGTTTCCTCAAAAAACTAAAAATAGAACTACCATATAATCTAGCAAGCCCATTGCTGGGTATTTATATGAATAAAATGAAAACTCAAACTTGAAAAGATATACACACTCCCATATTCATTGCAGCATTATTTACAATAGCCAAGATACAGAAACAGGAAAGTGTCCATCAGTGGATGAATAAAGATATGATATACATATACAATGGGATATTATTCAACCATAAAAAAGAATGAAATCCTGGGGTGCTTGGGTGGCTCAGTAGGTTAAGCACCTGACTTTTGATTTCAACTCAGGTCATGATCTCATGGTTCATGAATTCAAGCCCCATGTGGGGCTCTGCACTCATGGTTGGGAGTCTGCTTGGGTTTATTCTCTCTCTCCCTCTCTCTCTGTCCTTCCCCTGCTCACTCTCTCTCTCTCTCTCTCTCAAAATAAATAAATAAACTTAAAGAAGAAACAGTGAAATCTTGCCATCTGCAACAACATGGCTGGAATTTTAGGGCAGCATGCTAAGTAAAATAATTCAGAGACAAATACTACATGATCTCAATAATATGTGTTCTCTAAAAATAAATAAATAAACAAGCAAAAAGCCAAGATCATAGAAAAGAAGAACAGATTGGTGGTTTCCAGGGTTGGGGGTTGGATGAAATAGTGAAGTGTGTCAAAATGTACAAACTTCTAGTTATAAAATAAATAATGTATGATATACAGCATGGTATACCAATGGTAAAACAGGGTATTAACAATCGTTAATAATATTGTATTTCATATTCAAAAGTTGCCAAGACAGATGTTAAAGTTTCTCAAAAAACAAAAAAATAATTTCACTTAATATGGCATCTTGGCTCCTACAATCCCTCACTATTTAATTAAACCATAATTAATGTTGCTTAAAGAAGCATAAGCAGAATTTCTTATTAATTTGCAATGCTGGACATTTCTCCACAAATGCTGTGGGCTGTTTTTCAAAAAACAACCTTTGTATGAAAATTTGGGGTTGAAGAAAAAAAACATACAGGCTTTTATGTATAAGTTGAGGGGCCATTTTTGAAACCAAACTTATGATGGAGATCTTATGTATACATATATTTTTTTACATTCTCCAAATGATAAAGATACAATATAAATAAAGAGAAAGCAGCAGCATCTGAAATTAGCAATAATGGTGATTTCTGTTAAAACCTTTGAATATTTTCCTCCTATGAAGGTTCAGGACATGTGGGATAATTATCCCTCAGGTATTAAAACAGTTTTAACTCATGGTGCCCAGGACAGTTTTAAGCTCCTCAAATCCAACCAGAACTTGGGGACTTTTCAAGGCAGCTGGTCAGTTTAAAGAATACTGTGTAAGGTACTTTCAAACCACATCAAAAATATGTTCATCACAGTTGTGTAATTGTACAGCTACCCAGGGGTTCTTACCATTCCCTAGCACCTAAATTGCTAAAGAAAGTAAATCAGTTCTTGGGACACTTCCTAGTTCTCCAACACTCAAACACATCCTAAGGCCTTGCCAAAGACATCAACTATTATTATTGGACTTCCCTTTTTTAAACCTTCACATTTGTATTCCTAGATGCAATATATTGAAGATTCCAGACAAAACAGGTAAGAAGTTTTTATGCAGAAAGCATAAAAAATGTAATAACCAAAATGTGCTACACATTCTCTTGGATGCAAAATAGTGGATTCTCACAATAGTGTTATGAGGCAGTCTGGTACCAATTGTATTTGGTGAAGAAACTGAGACTCAGAGAAATTAAATAACTTGCCCAAATTTACTTACACTGAATCTATAACACCAGAAGCTTCTGATGAGAAAAAGTAGATTTCAACTACTTCATTACATCTCCCTAAAGACTAATATAATTTTATAAATTCAGAAGTCAGAAGCCTATGTTTGTTGAGATATACATCTTATTGACTTCTCACAGTCTCATTGGATACATCCCCATGATAGGATAAAGAAGATTCCATGATGGAAAAGTCATAATTACAAAGAAATGTTACAATGAGTTGAGACAAGCTGCCTTGAAATTTCTATGTAAAGCTGCACGTTTTGCCCTTTATATATAAACAGAAAAAACTAAATCTTTTTTCTTCTGTGTATCCACACATCACAATGAAAGACAATGCTCATATGTTCATAACCTGCCTCGTATCCCACTCCAGCTGAAATTTTCTGCTCTTAAAGATTCTCAGATTATGGGGGTGTTCTCAATTTGCTATCACTGGGTTTGTGTACCTCTCTATCAAACTGGAGACTTATGTGGGTGTTTTAGATATTAACAAAAATGTTCTCTATTTCCAAATTGGACAAACACCACAGTTTTTTTGACCAGTATAAAACAGCTGTGGTTGGTGAACTGTGGTTTCAGTTTGTCATACACAGCTAGTTATGCTTCCTGCCTTATATAACTATGGCAAATAGTTATATCAGGAAGAGTTGACTTCATTGTAACATCTCAACTATGGAAGAGATTTTTCCTTCCGTGGGGTATTATTTTCTCACTCTCTTAACATCTGAACACTGGATTAAATGTAAAACCAACTCTCACTAAAAAGGAGGCAGAATTTAAGAATGATAATTTTTGTAGAAAGTCAGACATTAAATTTAATCCTTACATTGTTACTCAAAACTTCTATGACCTTGGAAAATTACATAACTTCCCTGAGCTTCTGTTTCCGTATCTACTGAGAAGAGACTCAGGGCCCAATTTGAAATCCAAAATATAACACCTAATTTATGTGGATGCTTGTGAAGATTAATTCAAATGTTTGTAGATGACACAGTAGGTATCTGGCTTAGTAAATTTTTAAAAACCTGATTCCATTCTCCCCTAGTGAGGGAGAACTTGATGATAGGACTATATATCATTTCTCTATATGCACCTGCTGCCTACTATAAGCACTGACACATAAGAGTATCCTCATAAGTATATTTTCCATGAATGGTACCAGGCCTTTGCCTAAGATCTCATCTTTTAGCTCTTATAAATCCTTTTTCCAAGGGAGCTAGGATGAGGACAGAAAGATCTTGTTTACCACTCAATACCATATGCTAAATATTCCCATTATTTAGGTCACATCTTGGAATAACAGCCTAAGAGATTATTGGAATTCATGTTCTAAATATTCATCTAGGGGCACCTGGGTGGCTCCATCAGTTAAGCGTCCAACTTTGGCTCAGTACATGACCTCATAGTCTGTGAGTTCGAGCCCCACATGGGACTCTCTGTTGTCAGCACAGAGCCCGCTTCAGATCCTCTGTCTCCCTCTATCTGTGCTTCTCTCTCTCTCTCTCAAAAATAAATAAACATTAAGAAAAATAAATATGCATCTCATTCCCTGTGGTGGAGGAAGACTGGGGGAAAACTGCTTGACAAGCAGTTGAAATTCTACATCCCTTCTCTATGTGCTAAAATTACAACTGCTATTAGTGGGTGTCAAACACATGAGATGTGCTTCTCAAGAGAGCAGACCCCACAATTCCTTCAAACATCAATGGTAGTGACACGACAGATCATAAAGTTACCTTCACTCTTTTTATTTTTATTTATTTATTTATTTATTTTTTAATTAATTAATTAATTTATTTATTTTTTAATATATGAAATTTACTGTCAAATTGGTTTCCATACAACACCCAGTGCTCATCCCAAAAGGTGCCCTCCTCAATACCCATCACCCACCCTGCCCTCCCTCCCACCCCCCATCAACCCTCAGTTTGTTCTCAGTTTTTAACAGTCTCTTATGCTTTGGCTCTCTCCCACTCTAACCTCTTTTTTTTTTTTTTTCCCTTCCCCTCCCCCATGGGTTTCTGTTACGTTTCTCAGGATCCACATAAGAGTGAAACCATATGGTATCTGTCTTTCTCTGTATGGCTTATTTCACTTAGCATCACACTCTCCAGTTCCATCCACGTTGCTACAAAAGGCCATATTTCATTCTTTCTCATTGCCACGTAGTATTCCATTGTGTATATAAACCACAATTTCTTTATCCATTCATCAGTTGATGGACATTTAGGCTCTTTCCATAATTTGGCTATTGTTGAGAGTGCTGCTATAAACATTGGGGTACAAGTGCCCTTATGCATCAGTACTCCTGTATCCCTTGGATAAATTCCTAGCAGTGCTATTGCTGGGTCATAGGGTAGGTCTATTTTTAATTTTCTGAGGAACCTCCACACTGCTTTCCAGAGCGGCTGCACCAATTTGCATTCCCACCAACAGTGCAAGAGGGTTCCCGTCTCTCCACATCCTCTCCAGCATCTATAGTCTCCTGATTTCTTCATTTTGGCCACTCTGACTGGCGTGAGGTGCTATCTGAGTGTGGTTTTGATTTGTATTTCCCTGATGAGTAGCGACGTTGAACATCTTTTCATGTGCCTGTTGGCCATCCGGATGTCTTCTTTAGAGAAGTGTCTATTCATGTTTTCTGCCCATTTCTTCACTGGGTTATTTGTTTTTCGGGTGCCTTCACTCTTTTTAAATACATGTGACAGTCACATTTATACCAAATGATTTCAACAAGATTAATGTTATTCAAGTCGGCACCGAGAAATTAATCACTTCACCATTATTTTAGTGTTAACAAGACACTTTAAAGGAATCATTTGACAAAGACTATTCACACTAACATGAGAGGAGGAGCACAGATGTCAAAAGCTAATTAGGAGTGGACAAATTATACAAAGGAGTAAGACCTAAGTCTTAGAAACAGACTCCTTGCTTTCGGAAATCTCTCTTTAGGTTACTTTATCCTGGTTGTGGCCTCTCCTCACCTCTCTAAAACCAGCCAGAAAGTCATCCACCTTGATACTCCTGTTTTAGAGAGGTAGTTTTAGAACCCAAATAAAAATTATCATCATCATTACTGATAAAGTTTACTGAACAATTGCCACATTATAGGAATTGTGCTTAAAACATTATACAGGGATAGTATTCTCCCCATTTTAACCTAAAGAAAATAGAGAACAGGACAATCAGAGAGAAAAAATAATTTTTTTAAAGGCCAATTGATTTAAGCAGCAACTGGTGTTTTTTTTTTTTTTAATTTTGTTTATTTTGAAAGAGACAGAGAGAGAGAGACAAAGAGAAGGTGAGCAGGGGAGGGGTAGAGAGTGAGGGAGGGGAGAGAATCCCAACCAGGCTCTGCCACTCAACACAGAGCCCAACTCAGGGCTTGATATCACAACTGTGAGATCATGACCTGAGCCAATATTAGGAGTCTGATGCTTAACCAACTGAGCCACCCAGCCACCCCAACTGGTTGTTTTTTTGTTTTTGTTTTTTTTTTACACATCAAAACTTTAACCTCAGTGCTGTTTCAGGATTATTTCTTTCCTTCTTCAGAGAAAAACTCAAGTTTCCAAGACACGGAATCTGAAGAGACACAGAATCCAAAGCAGGCTCCAGGCTCCAAGCTCTCAGCACAGAGCCCAACACAGGGCTCAAACCAACGAACAGTGAGATCATGATCTAAACCAAAGCTAGACACTTAACTGACCGAGCCACCCAGGCACCCCTCAGTTTGTTTATTCTAATCTACATTGTTTGGTGTCTGCCTTACATATATATATGGTTCAGGGGTTAGCTGGAGATTTGGGGAGGGAATCTAGGGATTCCTCTATCTTCTTTCCATGACCCCCTACCCCAACTTTCCAGAGATTATGGATTTCACAAACTCTCTCTCTCTGGTTCTTTAGACCAGGAACACTGGGTTCTCAGAAATTTAGATACTCTCTATGGCTCTGTGGACTACCATCATTTAAAGAGATAAAGAGAAGGAGAAGGGGAGAGAGAGTGGGGGTGGGGGGGAGAAAGAGAGAGAGAGAGAGGGAGATGGGTGGAGAATGAAGGAGGGAAGGAGGGAGAGAGAAACTTACTGAGTGCTATTCCCTTTCAGGTTTTGACTCCATCCTAAAATCTGCCTATTTTTGTCTACTCTTAGTGGCTTTAGGAAAGTGTCTTTTGTATTTTTTCCAGAGTTTACAGTTGTTGTCCATGGGAGGTTTAGTTTGATAGGCACTTACTTAGCTATACCAGAGGAATTTTCTTTTGAGAATATGAACAAGTTAGAAATTTTCCCTTAATAAACATAAATGATAATATGCAAACATATACACACACTCACAGATATGCAATGTACCAAGCAATTTTTGACAGTTAATGCATCTCTGAAACCTATACCTATGGTAAATCTCAGGTCAAAAATCCCTGATCCCAGTGCATGGTACTGAGATTACAAAATTGAGTCAGATTTAGGCATTACCCTTGCAGAGCCCTTGTTCTAGAGCAGGGATAAGTAAACTTTTTTCTTAAAGGGAAAAACAGTAAAAGTATTAGGCTTATGGACCAGCCACATGATCTCTGTCAAAACTTCTCAACTCTGCCATTATAAAGCCAATGCAGTCACAGACAATATATGAATGATGAGTGGAGCTACTGTAATTTTCCAATGGAAAAGTAAGTCACAGACCCATCGGTTGCACCTTGCTGACCTTTGTTCTAGAAGAGAGAGAGAGAATAAAGAGGAAAGTAGTAAGGGATTGGAGAATGGTTGAAGAGAAATTTCAAATAATGAAGCAGGAGAAACTATGATTGCCCGGGGAAGATGCTGACAGTGTGGCTTTGTTTAAAAAGTCAAAGAAAATAGCACAAACCTCATAAAATCGATTTCAACTCTTTACAGCAAGGATACAAACATCAAACAACAAACAACCAATCCTATCCCTGGTTTATGTGTGAGTCATCTCTTCATCAGTTCCACAAAACTCCAACAGCAAATCTAGCTTTCAATTAGTGGTCTCATCAGCTTATCACTGTTATTTAGCTATTTACAGTCTTTGTTCTCTCCAGGAATGTGAATGTATGTGGTGGGGCATCGGTTATTTATTTATTTGCTTATGTGGCCCTATATTGAGTGTGATTATTATTACATAGAACTCACTAAATATAGACATCTGAATGGATAATGGGGAAGAAATTCATTGAAATCAGTATAAAACAGTAACAGTAGCCTTTTAAGACAGGTGTACACAATGCATTGGTGTTCACAGAGGTAAAAAAAAATATGATCATGTCTAAATGAAAAGATCAGTAAAAATTCCACAGGGGAAAGAATATATAAGCTATTTCTTGAAGGACAGATAAATCTTTTTAATCCAACCATTAAAAACATTGTTTTTATTGTTTTTTTTTCTTTGTAACCTTTAAAATGATACATGTTTACATGGGTAAGAAGACTCTTCAGCCCTCTCTCCCTAATCCAAAAATGCTTTTATTCCTTTGTTGACTTCTTCCCTCACTTCTCTTTAGGAGGAGAGAATACTAATTTGATGTACACTCATGTATTAGTGGACAGAGTCACTGTGTGGAGGGCAAAATCACTCACATTTTCCTATCTAAGTGGGAGCATAGCAACCTATTTTAGCCAAACCTAAATTCCTGTTGGGATTTTGACTCATATTTGCAACCATTCAGGAAGTAGTAATATTTCCAGATATTAAGATAGGCATATGACGAAGCAACAGAGCCTATTTACCACTTGTATTAAATTTAATACTCCTAATCCAGCTCTTTCTGATGCCTCTACATGGTGGCCTAAGTTTTGGTCTATGAGTCTATAAATAATAATAAATACTATCTTGTTTCCCATGTAGTTACTGTTTTTCAGGTGGAAATCTTCCCCAGTTTGTCATACTACAGACCTGCAATCAGCCAATAGCAACTGATTAGAATTAGCTTGGGGACAAAGCCTTTTTTCCATTGCTCTGTGGCCATTCTGCCTAGAAGCACATATGCTCATTACCTTTATTTGGGATAAGTGGATATATATTTGTATCATTCAACTATGGGTTTTTTACTAGATCTACTCTGAAGTTGTTAGGGGTCACTGAGAAGCACTATTAAACAAATGTGTGGGAAGATGCAGTAGGAAAATTAAAACCATAAGAAAATTGTCAGGGATCATAAAGGCTAAATTCAAACTAGAACATAGTCTCAATTTACTAAAAGTTCCTTGAGAAATCACTGGTTTTATGTATGAGATTATCTTTGGAAAACATTGGCAATCACCTATTCCCTAACAGCAAATAAAGTTGTATAAAGCACAGAATCTTCTTAAAAAGTTGTCAAAGAGGTTTGGATTTTCTTGAATGCCTGGTGACTAGAGAAGTAAGTATATCAGCAAAGATGGAGAATATTGAGAAATCAACCACTTACCTTTCAGTGAAACAACTAAGATTTTCAAGGAAACTGGGGAAAACATCAGCTTGTTATGACCTAAAATTCAAATATTCCTGAACTTTTAGCAATCTTGGTATTTAGCTACTAGGTGTTTTAAGACCTTATATCAGAGTTACTGAAGATCAGTGTTACTTCTCTCCTCTGGTCCATAAATGGTATGTATGTATGTATGTATGTATGTATATGTATGTGTATACAATTTTTTTTTCATCAGTTGCTCGAACTGCGGTCCATGAATTCTTCGCACCAGGATCATCACCTGGGATATTTGTTAAAAATGCAGATATCTACTCACCATCCTAAACCTCATGAATAAAATTGCCAAAGTGGGGGCACAATGCATGAGAATCTTACATTTTTAGCAAGCTTAACATTTTAAAACTTAGTTATGCTGGGCACAGCTGTTTAGGCCTGAGTTCAAATTTAATGTCAGTTTTGTTGCCCTACATATTCTTGACAAAACACTGGAATACAGGCTACTGTATTAAACCAAAGCAAAGACTCTTGGTGCTGCAACTAATTAGAATCTTTAAAAAAATTAGCACAAGTGTCTTCTTCCTCCTGTTTTATCTTTTTAAGTGGGTTCATTTTTCAAAGTTCTTCAAAAGAAAAAAGAGTAAAGAGAAGTAAAATAAACATCTAGTAAAGATCCAGAAAATTTCAGCTTTTTTTCTTTTTCTACCCAAAGTCATGTATTGTTAGAAAAAAAAAAAACCTAAAGTTTTGTTTTGTCTAAAGGTAGCATAGGTCTCTTGTATAGCATGCTTGTTTTAATGTCAATTCATAGCCAAATTGAAGCCTCAAGCAAGCAGGGCCTGTAGGAACGTACAGCACAATCTGCAGGAAAATGACAGTTTAAAAAATTTAAATGTCTCACACAAAGCCATCCATCAATAACACTGTAGTGATATCATTGCTCAATGCAATGTCCATATGAATATGTTGAAGCGAATATTCTTACAGGCCTTAAACTCTCATTTGACTCTGCCTTGGCAGAATAAAATAGGATTTTACAATATCTGATATAAATGCATTTAGATTCTGATGACATATTTTTGAATATGACTGTCAAAGAATCAAATCAGGTTGCAGAAAGTGACTTTACGTTGATTATCTATAAAGGCAAATTAAAGTGAAGAGAAGTGGCAATGTTGTGAATAATTCAGGGAAGTGAGGGAAAAATATAGTTTGAGTTCTGAATTATTTATTCAGGCTTTCTAGGTTGATCCAATCCATCATGGTCACTATTCAATTTTACTGTTTCTGTGTAGCTGTAGGCTGTGGTGTGTCCCTTCTGGTGTGATTCTAGTACATTCACAGCAAGGGGTCTGAATGGTTTTCCCCAATCTTCTCAATTGTATGCAATGGTAATTATGGTCGTAGTAAACATTTATTGAACATTTATGTGCCAATCACAGCTCTAATTACTGATCATTTATCCTTTAAAACACCTCATAATATGAGGTAGATATTAATATTTCCATTTTATAGATGAAGGAACAAGACTCAGCTTAAATATCTTTGTATACCTGGCAAGCAGCAGATCCTGAAGCCAAAATGCCTAATTCTAATTCTTGCTTTTATCAACTATACTATACTGAGAGCTTTAAATAACAAGTCTGATTCAAAGACCACCTTGGTGTTGCTTTTAGTTCCCCTTGTATTGCTTGGTTAATAGCAGCCAGAGTAGAAGAGGAAAAGGTAGATATGAAACACACAGGACTCGATGTGGGATCCAGCTTCCTGAGAGGCTGCAGAGGAATCAGCTTTAGCAGCCTGCAAGTATATATGAGGGATGACCACGTTGCTCAATGCAAAGTGGGAAGTTGAAGGGACTACACAGGTTAATGTCCCCTCTTTTCTCTCTCCCCCACAGATTAAGATATGATTTTCTTTTCAGTCCTTCTGGAAAGGGTATATGGCAAACATCATCTGCTGGTTGTCCTCTTGGTCTGTTGGGAGCTTTCTGTCAAGTGTTCCCTGGCATAGAGCTCTGCATGTCATATTACTTTGCTCTTTCCTTGCCTTGCATCTTTTTATTCTTACCTTCACTGTCCTGGGCTTACACCTTCCAAATAAAATGTCAGAACCTTAATGGGGTGCCTCAGTGTCTTCTTAGCAGTCCTGAGCTAAAACAACGGTCAATAAATACACACGTCTTACATGTGCCAGACCCCATTCACAGTATTTCAGATATACTAACTAATTTAATCCTGACAACAAACCAGTGAGGTATTATTATCATCCCCATTTCCATTTTACAGTTAAGAAAATTAGGATATAGAAAGGTTAAATCTTTCTAGGGAACAGAAAAACAATGTTTTCTGAATGTTTTTTGCACATGAATACATAAGTGAATAAATGGAAACTTGCTCAAGAGAATGAAATAATCAGAAAAATTCCACTTCTAAAATTCATGGGGTGCTGCCGCTTCTATTATTATGTTGTTTGGTGGAGGAAAAAAGGTTTCAGCCCTGGATGTAGCAAAACGCATTGCATAGAGTAGATACTCAACATTTACTAGTTAAAATAATGCATATTTAACAACATACATAAAGTATTTCTTTAAACATGCAAAGAACTAGAAGAGATTGAGTAACATTGCTGTTGTATGGTTCCAGGAGCTCAGATTATGAGGAAAGGCAACGGTGGGGAAATGAACTTGGGAGATACCTTGCCACACCTTTGCTTTATGTCAAATATAGCTAAATTCCTGGAATTCAAAGTTCCTTAGGGTTGCAAGACCAACAATAAACAAATAATAAAAGATACTGCCATGAAAACCAATATGTTGTCCAGAAAAATAAACAGCCAAGAAGAAACCATCTTTTTTTGTGCCCTATGAATTTTCCTTAGCACGAGTTGATCTTTTGTCAACGATCTTTTTTTTCCTATTTGATATGACTGTGCGGTGCAGTGGCCCCTATTCAAGTATTGATGAAAGCTTTGAGAGACTTGTGGAAAGCTTAAAGATTTGATGAGGACTGGAAACAAGTGACTTGGAAATGCAAGTGATACAATATTGTCAACTATTAACCCAAAGACCTTAGTTTTCTTTTTATTTTTTTTAACGTTTATTTATTTTTGAGACAGAGAGAGAGCATGAATGGGGTGGGTCAGAGAGAGAGGGAAACACAGAATCTGAAACAGGTTCCAGGCTCTGAGCTGTCAGTACAGAGCCTGACGTGGGGCTCGAACCCAGGAACTGCGAGATCGTGCCCTGAGCTGAAGTTGGACACTTAGCGGACTGAGCCACCCAGGCGCCCCAAGACCTGAGTTTTCTAATACGGTTGGCATCTCAGGTTTTTTTTGGTATTTCTGCACTTTTTCTTTTTCTTTTTTTTCCAGTTACTGCACATTTTTAAAGTAGCAAACTAATTTATATATGAATCGATATTGTGTGAACAATGGAATACCATAATTTAGAGTGAAATTTGAATTCATTTTTTATTTTACTATATTCTAGATGATTTCTTAAGAATTCTTTACAACCTAAAAGCCAAGTTTTTAAAGCATATTATTTTCCATTGGACTGTTATCAAGCATCTAACCAACAAACCACTTCTATACTTATGTGTAAGGGAAGCTATGGGTGTGTTCATTTCACCTTTGGGGAATTCTCACATATACTGTTAGGTGCCAGGCGAATCTTACAATTGTAGAGCTAGAATATGAATGTTGACGGGAGTGATCTGTAAGTCTTTGCTTAAATAGAAGAAACCTCTTCACCCTTTTTGGTACCTTTGAGAAATTCCTTTCCTACTGATTAGGTTTCAAAGCAGTTCTATCTCTCTACACTGGCTCCTACAATATTGCCCAAGGGACCAATATGAGGTTTATCTGCGTAAATGTAATGTCCCATAGCTCTGGTAACTGATATGGAACTTGGCATACACCCAAAGCCAAAAGCAATCATAGTCCTCTTTAATATTTTTCTGCTTAAGCTAACAGGAAAGGTAGATTATTTTTATAACCATTTATCCATCCTTAGATTTAGTAATTCATTATCACAAAAAAGTTCAGATCTCCCATTTGTTTGGGCCATTGATCTTACTCATATCTTTCTATGTACTTGAATATTTTATCCAAGTCTCAAATTAATTAGCATTAAGGGCTTCAAAATATTTTATCATTTTGTAATGCCTACAGTATCTGTTGTTCTCTCTCCTTTTTCAATTCTAATGTCACTCAATCACACCTCCTTTCTTTTGTCTCCAGATCAGTTTTGGCAGAGATTTGTTAACTTTATCTCTTTGCAAAGAACCATAGTTTGGTTTTGTTGAGAATATTGTACCATTACTTTATGTACCATTAATTTCTGCTCTTCATATTTTTAAAACAATTTCTACTTTGGGATCAACTAGTTTGTTTTTTGTAATGTTTTAAATGAATGCTTAATATATTTATATATAGGCTTTTTTGTTTTCTATAGTACTTGAAGCTACAGATTTCTCTTTAAGCACAACTTGAGCTACATGACATTAGTTTTTATATGCCATTATCATTCATTAACTTTTTTTCTAATTTCAATTATGATTGCTTATTTGACTCATTATTTAGAAGCATGCTTAACTTCTAAACATATTAAGTTTCCAAGTTTTCTTTTTATTACTGATTATATGATGGTTAGAATTATAATTTTTTTTTTTTTAGATTTGTTGATATTTGCTTTATTACTGCTATGAGACTAGGGTGTATGCGTGTGTGAGTGTGCATGTTTCTGTGTTAATGACTTAATTGTTTAGTGTCCTATATGTGTGTCAATAAAACAATGATTTAATTGAGTTGTTCAAATCTTCTATATCCATCATCCAGTTTTTTTTTTCTTCTGTTTTATTTTTTATATTTTTCCCTTTTTGGCTTGCTTGTACTATTAGTTATTAATATAAATGTTAACAATCTCCCACTGTGGTGGTAGATTTATATAGTTCACTTATTAACTTTTTATCTTAAAATAATTATACATTTAGATATACAATCAAAACCAAGAAAACTGACTTTGGTGCAAAGTGTGCACATAGACTTACGTCATTTAATCACATGTGTAGATCCTGTAACATTGATTCTGCTGCAATCAAAATACAAAACAATTTTATCATAATTCAGATCTCTCTCATGGCATGGCCTTTATAGTCACATCTATCCCTAACCTCTGCCAACCTCTAAGCCATTTTCCATCTATATAATTTTGCCATTTTGAGAATGTTACAGAACTTCAATATTACAGTACCCAACTTTACGAGTGGCTTTTAAAACTCAACATAATGCCCTTATACCCATCCAAATTGGGTGTATTAACAGTTTGTTGTTTTTCGTTGCTGAGTAGCATTCTATGGTGTAGACACATCACATTTTGTTTAACCAAAACACCTATTCAGAAGCACATTTCTGGGACCCCTGGGTGGCTCAGTCGGTTAAATGTCCAACTTCAGCTCAGGTCATGATCTCATGGTTTGTGGGTATAAGTGCCACATCAGGCTCTGTGCTGACAGTTTGGAGCCCAAAGCCTGCTTTCAATTCTGTGTCTTCCTCTCTTTCTCTGCCCCTCCCCCACTCGCACTGTTTGTCTCTATCTTCCTCTCAAAAATAAATAAATATTTTTGAAAAAGAAGCACACTTCCAAATTTGGCTGTTACAAAGAGAGATGTTATAAATATTTGTGTAGAAGTTTTTCTGTGGACATGCATTTCAATTCTTTCTGGATAAACACCCAGCAGCACAATTACTAGGTCATATGGTAAATAAATGTTTAGTTTTTTAAGAAACTCTCCAGCTATTTTCCAGAGTGGCCATGCCATTTTACACTTCATTCCACACAATGGATGACAGATTTACTTTCTCAGCACCCTCATTAGCATTTGACACTGTCCATGTTTTTTAAGCTGTTCTAACAGAATTGAGCAAGATATCGCCTCATGGTCTTCAAGTGCATTTCCCTGATGTACAGTGATGTTGAACACCTTTTCATGTACTTATCTGCCATCTGAATATTCTCTTCTGTGAAACTTCTCTTCGTGTTTAATTGTGATCTAAATAGAGTATATTATTTTTTTACTATTGAGTTTTGAAAATTTTTTGTATATTCTAGATGAGCCATTTGTCAAATATGTGGATTACAAATATTTTCTCCCAATCTGTAACTTCTCTTTACCTTAATAGGATCTTTCACAGAACATTATTTTTTTATTTTGATAAAATCCATTTTACTATTTTTTTAGTAGCATTTTTTATTTTATTTTATTTATTTATTTTATTAACTTTATGGAACATATTTTTGTTCTTATATCTAAGAACTCTTCATCAAACTCTAGGTCCCAGCAATTTTATTTATTGTTTTCCTCTAAAATTGTTATAATTTTAAGTTTTATATTTATATTTTATTTATATTTTATATCTATAATCCAGCTTAATTACCTTTTACATAAAATGTGAGTTTTAGATGAAAACTCACTTTTGCCTATAGATATTCAATTTCTTGAGTACTAACTGTTGAAAAGAGTTACCTTCCTCTATTTAATTGCTTTTGCATCTTTGTGAACAGTTGGCTGTACTTGTGTTGGTCTATTTCTGTGTTTTTGTTTGATAATACTATCAATTTTTTTAAATTTATCTTGAAGTTATATTGATAGTTAATACATATTTTATGTCTTCCTCTGTATGGGGAGAAGAGTTAAGATGGCAGAGGAGAGGGGAGAACCTAAGCTTGCCTTCTTCTTCAAACACAGCTAGATAAATATCAAAACATTCTGAATACCCAAGAAATCAATCTGAGGGCTAGGAGAACAAAACTGTCAGTCTGTAAGTAGAATCGTGGAGGCTAGGAGCTATGGAAAATTGATCTGGAAGAGATAAAAAATAGTTGCTGCAGGTGCTGCAGAGGGGAGGAAGTCCTGCTTAGGGAGACTACCACAAAGTATTAAAAGAGCAGAGTGCAAAATCTGAAGTTTTTGAAGCCTGCCCCCACTAGAGTTGCCCCTGGCTTAGCAGTGCTCCTATGGTGAAGGAGGACAGAGACCCAGGAGTAGATAGTGGGGTCTGAGGATCCCCTGGGTTGCATAGGGAGAAACAGTTACCCTATTTGGAGTGCATTTAGGACTGGTGGCAAGGCCTCTCTAGGGATAGAAGAAAGTGTGGCACCAGTATGTTGCACTGCTCCCAGGCACAGAAGCAGGGATTCCAGCTCAGGGTAGTAAGTCTTGGTGCTGCCTTTCTGCTCTGCTTTGGCATATACTACCAGCTTCTGCTCGGTTGTGCAACTGCTTTCCTTGGACAGCTTTGCGAAAGTGTGGTGATACTTTACCCCAGAGGATCAGGCAGGGCCATGCCCCGCCCTGTTCCAGTGCCTAAAATTTGGAATTCAGAAATCCAGCCATGCACCTGAAATAAAAGAGCTAGAACACAGGGTAAAGGCAGGGATCTGACAGAAGCCAGGGGCACAAGAGGAGTGATTATTTGCTCTGTTGTGAGGTCTTCCTCAAGAGCTGGGGGTGGGGGGGGAGTCCTCCACTTGCTCCCAGGACTCCCTGCTCCCTGCCCCCCCCCCCCCCACAGCCCATCAGCACTGACTGACCTCAATGAACTTTACAGGACTACCAAGTGGAAACCAGAGCTTCTGACACCAAGCCAAGATGCCCTACCCTCTTCAGGTGCATCTCTACCAGGGCAAGCCAGCTGGAAAATCACCACAACAGGCCCTTTCCCCAGAAGACCAGCACAAACATCTCAAACACATCAAGTCTACTGAACAGAGAGTCTGGCAAAACTTCAGCTCTAGGGGAAATAGGATCTAGCTTCCTTTGTCCTTTCTTTTTTTTTCCTTCAGTTTTTAATTTATTTTTTAATTGTGTGTGTATCTTTTTACTTTTATTTTTTGGATCTAGTCACTTCTAAGAGCAGACCAAAACACACCTGGATAAAGATTTTTTTTTCTGGACAATATGACTAGATGGAGGAATTCACCCCAAAAGAAAGAACAGGAAGTAGAAGTAATGGCCAGGGATTTAATCAATACAGATAGAAGATGACTTATCTAGAATTTAAAACAACAATTATACGGATACTAGCTGGGATTGAAAACCATATTGAAGACACGGAGAATCCCTTACTGCAGAGATCAAAGACCTAAAATCTACTCCAGCCAAAATTAAAAATGGTATAACTGAGATGCAAACCTGAATGGATGTCATAACAGTGTGAATGAATGAATCAGAGAAATGAATCAGTGATATAAAAGATAAAATCATGGAAAATAACAAAGCTGAAAAGAAGAGGGAAACATGTCTAATAAGAAGTTGATGTAGCTGAGGTTATAAAGGTTGTTGCCTGATTTCTCCTCTAGGGTTTTGATGGTTACCTATGTTAGCATTTAGGTCTTTCATCCTTTTTTTTTTTTTTTAACATTTATTTATTTTTGAGACAGAGAGAGACAGACCATGAACAGGGGAGGGGCAGAGAGAGAGGGAGACACAGAATCTGAAACAGGCTCCAGGCTCTGAGCTGTCAGCACAGAGCCCGATGCAGGGCTCGAACTCACGGACCGTGAGATCATGACCTGAGCGAAGTCGGATGCTTAACCGACCAAGCCACCCAGGCGCCCCATTTTTTTAAACATTTATTTATATCCTTTTTGAGTTTATCTTGGGGTATAGTGTAAGAAAGTTGTCCAGGTTCATTCTTCTGCATCTTGCTGTCCATTTTTCTCAACATCATTGTTGAACAGACTGGTTTTTTTTTTTCATTAGATATTCTTTCTTTCTTTGTCAAAGATTAATTGGCCATACATTTGTGGGTCCATTTCTGGGTTCTCTATTCTGTTCCATTGATCTATGTGTCTGTTTTTGTGCCAGTACCACACTCTCTTGATGATTCCAGCTTTGTAATACAGCTTAAAGTTTGGAATTGTGATGCTTCTGACTTTGGTTTTCTTTTTCAATATCACTTTGGCTATTCGGGGTCCTTTCTGGTTCCATACAAATTTTAGGATTGTTTGTTCTAGCACTGTGAAGAATGTTGTGTTATCTTGATGGGGACTGCACTGAATGTGTAGATTGCTTTGGGTAGTATTGACATTTTAACAATATTTGTTCTTCCAACCCATGAGCATAGAATGTTTTTCCATTTCTTTGTGTCTACTTCAATTTCTTTCACAACCTTTCTATAGTCTTCAGTATATAGATCTTTTACATCTTTGGTTAGGTTTATTCCTAAGTAGTTTATGCTTTCAGTGTAATTGTATATGAGATCTATTTCTTGATTTTTTTTTCAGCTGCTTCATTACAGGTGTATAGAAATGCAACTGATTTCTGTATGTTGATTATTACTAGACATGTCTCTGAAGGCAAGGGAAACAAAAGGAAAAAGGAACTATTGGGACCTCATCAGAATAAAAAGCTTCTGCACAGCAAAAGAAGCAATCAACAAAACTAAAAGGCAGCCTAGCGAATGGGAGAAGATAGTTGCAAATGACCTATCTGATAAAGGGTTAGTATCCAATATCTATAAATAAGTTACCAAACTCAACACCCAAAAAACAAATAATCCAGTGAAGAAATGGGAAAAAGACATGAACAGACACTTCTCCAAAGAAGACATCCTGATGGCTAACAGACACATGAAAAGATCCTCAACATCACTCATCATCAGGGAAATATATATCAAAACCATTATGAGAAACCACCTCACACCTCTCAGAATGACTAAAATTAACAACTAAGGAAACAAAAGATGCTGGTTAAGCTATAAAGAAAGGGGAACACTTTTACATTGTTGGTGGGGATGCAAACTGTTACAGCCACTCTGGAGAACAAAATGTAGATTTCTCAAAAAATTAAAAATAGAGCTACCCTAAGACCCAGCAATTACACTACTAGGTATTTATCCAAAAGATCCAAATATGCTGATTTGAAGAGGCACATGCACCCCAATGTTTGTAGCAGTGCTATCAACAATAGCCAAATTATGGAAAGAGTCCAAATGACCATTGACTGATGAATGGGTAAAGAATATGTGGTGTACACACACACACACACACACACACACACACACACACGAACACACAGTGGAATATTACTCAGCAATCAAAAAGAAGGAAATCTTGCCATTTGCAACAACGTGGATAGAACAAGAAGGTAATATGCTAAGCAAAATACATCAGTCAGAGGAAGACAAATACCCTAATATTTCACTCATATGTGGAATTTAAGAAACAAAACAGATGAACCTAGGGGAAGGGAATGAAAAATAAGATAAAAAACAGAGAGGATGGCAAACCATAAGAGACTCTTAAGTACAGAGAACAAACTAAGGGTTGCTGGAGGGGAGGTTGGTGGGAGAATGGGCTAAATGGGTTATGGATACTAAGGAGGGCACTTGTTGGGAGCAGCACTGGGTGTTATATGTAAGTAATGAGTCACTAAATTCTACTCCTGAAACCATATTACACTCTATCTTAACTAACTTGGATTTAAATAAAATTTAATAAATAAGTACAGAAAGAAAGAAAGAAAGAAAGAAAGAAAGAAAGAGGAAACAAAGTAAGAGGGAAAGAAAGGTATTAGATCACAAAGCTATACTTAGGAAATACAGTGACTTCTTGAAACCTAATAATGTATGTATCATAATAGTCCCAGAAGATGAAGAGAGAAAAAAAGGGAGAAGGTTTATCTGAGTAAATTATAGCAGAAAACTTCCCCAACCTGGGGAAGGACAAAGACATCAAAATCCAAGAACAACAGAGAACTCTCATTCAATGCAACAAAAGTCTGCTACCGCCTAGACATATCATAGACAAATTCACAAAAGACACAGACAAGGAAAGAATTATGAAAGCAGCAATGGAAAAAAAAGTCCTTAACCTACAAAGGAAGACAGATCAGGTTAACAGCAGATCTATTCAGAGTAACTTGGCAGGCCAGAAGGGAATGGCAAAATATATTCAATGTGCTGAATGGGAAAAATATGTAGCCACAAAAACTGTATCCATCAAGCCTGTCATTCAGAATGGAAATAGAGATAAAGAATTTCCCAAACAAAAACTCAAGGAGTTTATGACCACTAAACCAGCCTTGCAAGAAACTTTAAGGGGGCCTCTAAGTGGGGAAAAAGACCAAAATCAACAAAGACTAGAAAGGAACAGAGAACATCACCAGAAACAGGAGCTTTACAGGTAACATAAGGGCACTAAAATCATGTCTTTTAATAATCACTTTGAATGGAAATGGAATAAATGCTCCAATCAAAAAACATAGGGTATCTGAATGGATAAAACAACAACAACAAAAACAAAACAAAACAAAAACAAGACCCATCTAAATGCTGCTCACAAGAAACTCCTTTTAGACCTAGGACATCTGTAGATTGAAAGTGAAGGGATGGAGAACCATATATAATGCTAATGGATGTCAAAAGAAATCCAGAATAATGATACTTTATCAGAAAAACTGGATTTTAAAACAAAGGCTGTACCAAGAGATGAAGAAGGGCATTATATCATAAATAAGGGGTCTATCCATCAACAAGATCTATTAATTGTAAATATTTATGCCCCCAAATTAAGCACCCAAACATATAAACCAATAACTAACATAATGAAACTCACTGATGATAATGTAATAGGGACTTTAACACACAACTTATAGCAATGGACAGATCATCTAAGTAGAAATCAAAAGGAAACAATGGCTTTAAATGACACACTGGACAAGATGAACTTAACAGATATATTCAGAACATTTCATCTTAAAGCAACAGAATACACTTTCTTTCAGAGTACACATATAACATTTTCCAGAATAGGTCACATATTGGGTCACAAACCAGCCCTCAACAAATATAAAAAGACTGGAATCATTCCATTCATATTTTCCAACCACAATGCTATGAAACTTGAAGTCATCCACAAGAAAAAATATAAGGATACAAAAAAAAGACCACAAATACATGGAGGTTAAAGAACATACTACTAAAGAATGAATGGATTAACCAGAAAATTAAAAAAAAGAAATGAAAAAAAGCACATGGAGGCAAATGAAAATGAAAACACGACAGCCCAAAATCTTTGGGATGCAAGAAAGGCAGTCCTAAGAAGTAAGAACACTGCAATACAGGCCTACAAGAAGTAAGAAAAGTCTCAAATATACAATCTAACCTTAAACCTACAGGAGCTAGAAAAGGAACAGCAAATAAAGCCTAAAGCCAGCAGAAGAAGGGAAATAATAAATATTAGAGCAGAAATAAACAATACAGAAACAAGCTAACTAACAAAAAAAAGTAGAACAAATCAACGAAAGAGCTGGTTCTTTGAAAAAATTAATACAATTGATCAATGCCTATCCAGACTGTCAAAAAGAGAAAGAAACCAAATAAATAAAATCATGAATGAAAGAAGATATCACAACCATCACCACAGAAACACAAATAATCATGAGAGAATATTATGAAACATATGCCAATAAATTGGGTAATTTGCAAAAAATGTACAAATTCCTAGAAACACATAAAGTACCAAAACTGAAACATGAATAGAAAGAAAACTTGAACATACCCATAACCAACAAAGAAATTGAATCTGTTATCAAAAATATCCCAACTAACAAAAGTCCAGGGCCAGATGGATTCCTAGAGGAATTCTAGCAGACATTTAAAGAATAGTTAATACCAATTCTACTCAAATTTTCCCCAAAAAACAGAAATATAAGGAAAACTTTCAAACTCCTTCTACAAGGCTAGCATTAACTTGATTCCAAATCCACACAAAGACCCCACTGAAAAGAAGAGTTACAGGCCAATATTCCTGATGAAATAGGATGCAAAAATTCTCAACAAGATACTAGCAAATTGAATCTAATAGTATATTAAAAGAATTATTCACCACGATCAAGTGGGATTTACTCCTGGGCTGCAGGGCTTGTTCAATATTTGCAAATCAACCAACATGATACATCACATTAATAAGAGAAAGTATAAAAATCGTACAATCATCTCAATAGATGAATTTTGTCAAATGCTTTTTCTGCAACATCCATTCTTGATAAAAACCTTCAACATAGTAGGCATAGACGAAATATACCTCAACATAATCAAGGCCATACATGAAAGACCCATAGCTAATATCATCCTCGATGGGAAAAACTAAGAGCCTTTCCCCAAAATTTAGGAATGAGACAATGATGTCCACTCACCATTACTTTTAAACATAGTACTGGAAGTCTTAGCATCATCAGAAAACAAAAAGAAATAAAAACCATATAAATCAGCAAGAAAGAACTCAAACTTTCACTATTCACAGATGGCATGATATTCTATGTAGAAAACCTCAAAGACTCCTGCAACAAATTGCTAGCACTAATACAGGAATTCAGCAAGGTCAATGTGCAGAAATCTGTTGCATTTCTATATACCAATAATGAAAGAAGAGAAACAGAAATCAAGGCATCAGTCCCATTTGCAATGCACCAAAAACCCTCAGATACCTAGGAATAAGCCTAACCAAAGATGAAGATCTGTACTCTGAAAACTATAGGATACTTATAAAAGAAATTGAAAAGGACACAAAGAAAAGGAAAAATATTCTATGCTCATGGATCAGAAGAAGAAACACTGTTAAAATATCTAGATGACCCAAAGCAATCTACACATTTAATGCAATCCCTATCAAAATACCACCAGCTGGGAATGAAAGCTGGTACAGCCACTCTGGAAAACAGTATGGAGGTTCCTCAAAAAACTAAAAATAGAACTACCCTACAACCCAGCAATTGCACTACTAGGAATTTATCCATGGGATACAGGTATGCTGTTTTGAAGGGACACATGCACCCATGTTTATAGCAGCACTATCAACAATAGCCAAAGTATGGAAAGAGCCCAAATGTCCATCGATGGATGAATGAACAAAGAAGATGTGGTATATATCTACAATGGAGTATTACTTGGCAATCAAAAAGAATGAAATCTTGCTATTTGCAACTACATGGATGGAACTGGAGAGTATTATGCTAAGTGAAATCAGTCAGTCAGAGAAAGACAAAAATCATATGACTTCACTCACATGAAGACTTTAAGAGACAAAACAGAGGAACATAAGGGAAGGGAAAAAAATAATATAAAAACAGGGAGGGGGACAAAACAGAAGAGACTCAAATATGGAAAACAAACTTAGGGTTACTGGAGGGGTTGTGGGAGGGGGGATGGGCTAAATGGGTAAGGGGCATTAAGGAATCTACTCCTGAAATCATTGTTTCACTATATGCTAACTAATTTGGATGTAAATTTTTAAAAAATAAAAAATAAAATTATAAAAAAATAAAATAAACGTTAAAGAAATTAAAAAACATCCACATGGACTATAATTGGTTATAGAAGATACTGTGTTATGAAATAAGGTTAAAATCAAAGTAAAAAAAAGTTAGCCTTACAGAGGTCATGAGGGCTGGGCTAGGACCTGAATAATGAATGGAGTTTCATAGAGAATGGAGGATGAGGAGACCCTTGGGTGAAGGTGAAAAATGATGGGCAAAAGACTCAGGAGCATGCCAGCTACTATTTTTATGAATATTCCAATGAGAAGAAAAGAACAAGATTAAAGGGCCAGAAATCCAAGAAGTGTCAGGTCTGCAACATGTGTCAGTCATATAAGAAAAATCAACCATTCTTAGTTCTGTTTCTAGGGGAAAGTATCCTATATGTGGGGTCATTATGAAGGAGGGGGCTAACTGGAAAGCCTCTTCATTGGACTTCATGGCAAGACACTTTATATCCAGCAAAACCAACCCTTTCTGACTCTCTTTGGAAGCTTTTGAAATGACGCAGTGACTTTTCTCAAGGCTTCGCGTTTTCAGGGTGTGAGAATCATACTCATAGGAAAGCATATTTTCAACTCTTTCTAAGACTCCCACAGAGGCTCAGCCTTAATCACAAGGAGAAAATGATTACCCATGCATTGTGACTTCAGAGGCAGCATAATGGAAAGAGAATAGAACATAGAATATCTGAGCATTTAAAACTAGCACTGTGAATAAACTGCTTAAGTTTTCTGGAAAAAAAATACCACCAGAATTTTTCACAGAGTTAGAAAAAACAATCCTAAAATTTGTATGGAACTACAAAAGCCCCTGAATAGCCAAAGCAATCCTGAAAAAGAAAAGAAAACTCGGAGGCATCATAATGCTGGACTTCAACCTATATTACAAAGCTGTAGTTACCCAGACAGTATCATACTGGCACAAAAACAGACACATAGATCAGTGGAAAAGAAGACAAAACCCAGAAATGGACCCATAAGTATATGGTCAATTAATCTTTGACAAAGTAGAAAAGAATATTGAATGGAAAAAAGTCTCTTTGACAAATGGTGATGGGAAATATGGACAGCAACATGAAGAAGAATGAAATTGGACCACTTTCTTATACCACACACAAAAACAAATTCAAAATGGATGAAAGACCTAAATGTGAGACTTGTAACCATCAAAATTGTAGAGGAGAACACAGGCAGCAACCTCTTTAACCTGAGCTGGAGCAACGTCTTACTAGAAATGTCACCAAAGGCAAGGGAACAAAAACAAAAGCAAATATGAACTACTGAAGCTTCATCAAGACAAAAAGCTTCATCAAGATAAAAAGGAACCAATCAACAAAATTAAAAGGCAGTCTACAAAACTGGAGAAGATATTTTAAAATGACATATACTAGTAACTAGTATACTAGTTAGCAAACACAACCCCAAAATACAAATCATTCAGTTAAGAAATGTTGGAAGACATTTTTTCCAAAGAAGACATGAGATGGCCAACAAATACATGAAAAGACGCTCAACATCACTCTTCATCAGGGAAATACAAATCAAAATCATGATGAGATATAACCTCACACTTCTCAGAATGGCTAAAATTAAGAACACGGCAAACAACAGATGTTGGCAAGGATGCAGAGAAAGGGGAACCCTGTTGCAGTGCTGGTGGGAATGCAAACTGTTGTAGCTACTCTGAAAACAGTATGGATGTCCCTTAAAAGGTTAAAAATAGAACTACCCTATGATCCAGCAATTGCATAACTAGGTATTTACCCAAAGAATACAAAAAATAGAGATTCAGAGGGGTGCATGCACCCAACGTTTATAGCAGCATTACCAATAAGAGTGAAACTATGGAAAGAGCCCAAATGTTATCGAATGATGAATGGATAAAGAAGATGTGACATACATATATATATATATATATATATATATATATATATATATATATGTATATACATTTATATATATATAAATGAAATAGTACTCAGCCACCAAAAACAATGAAATCTTGCCATTTGCAATGACGTGGATGGAGCTAGAGTACATTATGCAGAGCAAAATAAATCAGTCAGAGAAAGGCTAATACCATATGACTTCACTCATTTGTGGAATTTAATAAACAAAACAGATGAACATATGGGGGAAGGAAAGAAAAAAGAAAGAAAAATCATAATAGACTCTTAGAGAAGAAAGTGAAGGTTGATGGAGGGAGGATGGTGGAGGATGGGCTAAATGGGTGATGGGTATTAGGAGGGCACTTGTTATGATGAGTGTTGTTGTATGTAAGTGATGAATAACTGAATTCTATTTCTGAAATCAATAATGCATTTTATGTTTTATAACTAGAATTTAAATAAAAATTTGAAAAGAAAAATCATACATACTCTTTTCCTCTCTGATGCTTTTTTGCCTTAAAATCAATTTCCTTTTATACTGATATAGATATTTCAACTTTCAAAATTTTACATTTTTCAATAAATATTCCATTCTCTTATGTAATTTCAAACTTTCTCTTTTGTAATATTTTAGATTTCCTTCTTACAAACACATATGGCTAGGATTTTTATTAATTCACTTTGACAGTTTGTGCCTTTTATTTTTTTAATGTTTATTTACTTTTGAGAGAGTGTGAGCAGGAGAGGAGTGGGGTGGGGGGCGGGACAAAAGATCAGAAGTGGGCTGTATGCTGACAGCAGTGAGCCCAATGTGGAGCTTGAACCTGAGTCATAAGATCATGACTGAAGCTGAAGTCATATGCTCAATCAACTAAGCCACCCAGATGCCCTGACAACTTGTCTTATTAACTAAAGCACTTAATGCATTTAAAACAACTAGTATTGGGGGATTTTTTTCTATCTTATTTTGTTTTTTCAACTAGTACACTATTCTATTATTTGCATTTATTATCTATTCTTTTCTTATTTGATATTTACATGAAGTTGTTTGGAAGTTAACTCTAATGTATTTTATTATATGACTCTGGCATCTTAACAACTTAACCTTAATTATGAAAACTAATCAATACCTTTGCCCTTCAAACACAAAGCTTTTTAAACACTAATCACAATAACTCTCACTCTCGATTTATACACTACTGTTGCCTATTTGTTCTTACTGTTTTAATCTTATAAAATTTTGTTATACATCATCAATGTTTGTTTAGATTGACCTACATATTACAACATTTATTACTCATGATTATTTCTTATATTTTATACCTTTCATCTGGAATCCTTTTCCTTCTGCTCATACTATATTTTTTCTGAAAACAAGTCCACTTGTGGAAAACTATGTCTGTATCCATTTCAAAAGGTCTTGATTTCACTTTTGTTTTGAAAGTTATTTTTTATTAGAAATCTGACCCATAGCAATTAGGCATGAAAAATAAATGCATCCAAATTAAAAAGTAAAAAGCAAAACTGTCACTATTTGCACATGACATAGTATTAGATATAGAAAATCCTTAAGATCCCATTAAAAATCTGTTAGAATTAATAACCAAATTAAGTAAAGTTATAGGATACAAAATTGATGCACAAAAATTAGTGGTGTTTCTGTATAATAATAAACTATTAGGGGCGCCTGGGTGGCTCAGTCGGTTGAGCGGCTGACTTTGGCTCAGGTCATGATCTCACAGTCCGTGAGTTCGAGCCCCACGTCGGGCTCTGTGCTGACAGCTCAGAGCCTGGAGCCTGTTTCGGATTCCGTGTCTCCCTCTCTCTGACCCTCCCCCGTTCATGCTCTGTCTCTGTCTGTCTCAAAAATAAATAAACATTAAAAAAAATTTAAAAAAAACTATTAGAAAGAGAAATCAAGAAAACAATCCCATTTATAAATGCATCAAAATAAAATATCTAGGAATAAATTCAATCAAGGAGGTGAGAGAACAGTACAGAAATTGAAGACATATAAACAGAAAGATACTCAATGCTCATTCACTGAAAAAAATTAATATTGTTATGTGTCCATACTATCCAAAGCATCCTACAGATTTCATCAAAATTCCTATGCCATATTTCACAGAAATAGAAAAATAATCCTAAGATTTGTATGCAACCATAAAAAGTCTGAATAGCTAAAGCAATCTTAAGAAGAATAAAGCTGGAGGCATCACACTCCCTGATATCAACTTATACTAACAAACTAGAGGAGGAGGAGGAGGAGGAGGAGGAGGAGGAGGAGGAGGAGGAGGAGGAAATAATACAATAATAAAAGTATTGTATTGGCAGGGGCGCCTGGGTGGCGCAGTCGGTTAAGCGTCCGACTTCAGCCAGGTCACGATCTCGCGGTCCGTGAGTTCAAGCCCCGCGTCAGGCTCTGGGCTGATGGCTCGGAGCCTGGAGCCTGTTTCCGATTCTGTGTCTCCCTCTCTGTCTGCCCCTCCCCCGTTCATGCTCTGTCTCTCTCTGTCCCAAAAATAAATAAAAAATGTTGAAAAAAAAAAAAAAGTATTGTATTGGCATAAAGACAGACACACAGATCAAGAAACAGAATAGAGAGCCCAGAAACAAACCCATATATACATGGACAAATTAATTTATGAAAAACCAGACAAGAATATAAAATGAGGAAAGGACAATCTATTCAATAAATGGTAATGGGAAAATTGGAGAGTCACATGCACAACAGTGAAACGGGACCACTATCTTAACCCATAAAGAAAAATTAACTCAAAATGGTTTAAAGTCATGAATGTAAAATGTGAAACATTAAAACTCCTAGAAGAAAATGTAGATGGTAATTTTTTTTGATATTGGCATTAGAGATTATTATTTTTTAATTTGACTCTCAAAGCAAGAAACCACAAGCAAAAATAAACAAATGGGACTACATCATACCAAAAAGCTTCTGCAAAGCATTTGAAATCATCCGCAAAATAAAAAGGCAACCTATTGAACAGGAAGAAATATTTGTACATCATATATCTGCCAAGGAAATAAATATATAAAGACCTCATATAACTCAATAGCAAAAATATAAACAACTTAATATAAAAAATTGGTGGATATCTGAATAGACTTTTTTTTTTCAAAGATGACCAACAGGCACATGAAAAGGTATCCAATATTATTAATCCTTAGGAAATGCAAATCAAAACCACAATGAGATATCATTTCATGCTGTTACAATGGCTATTATCAAAAGAATATGAAATAAGTATTGGTGAGGATGTGGAGAAAAGGGGGCCTTTGGGTCCTGTTCGTAGGAATGTAAATTGGCATACCATTATGGAAAATAGTATGGGGTTTCCTCAAACAATTAACAAGAGTGTTCCAATTCAAGATGGCAAGGTAAGGGAATCCTGTAATCTCTTCCTCACTTGAACATACCAGATCTGCAGCTACATATGGAACAATTGCCTCTAAAAAAGACTTAAAAACAGGCTGAGTGATTCGTACACATTACCTAAATGAGAGAAGGCACACATCAAAGTGATAGAAGGGACACAATCTTGCCATAATCCCCACTTCTACACGGCACGGTGCCCCAAAGTCAGGAGAGAACTCAAATGCCAGAGCTTCTCCCTGAGGAGTGAAGAGTTTGACCTGTCATGCAACTAAGAGACAAACCCCCAAAACTTCTGGCCTTGAAAACAAATGGGTCCCATGTCCATGAGACCCACAAGGCTTAAACAATATGAGAAATAGCTCTTAAAGGGCTTGTGTGCTTGGATTCATCCAGCCTGGGGCCTAGCCCAGAAGCGGCTATCTAGAGGCACTCAGATTTTGTGTGGGACAACCTAATTTGTGAGTCCTGGAGCTTTGACAAGAGGGGCATTCTTCACAATCACCCTGATCTAGGTGCACTGAAATCCTCTTCTTTGGGACACTGACAGGACTTGACATTGCCTAACTACTGGGAGTCATTAAAAATAACATAGTATTCTTGGACAATCACAAAGGTTTGAGAGAAACCCAAAAGCTAGGGCAAGCTTGAACAATAAGTTTAATCTCAATGAAAGGCTCCTCCTTCAACACCAGCAGAGGTAGCTATTTTATTTAATGTACAGAAACCAACACGGAGTCAAGAAAAATGAATAAACCAATAAATATATTCTGAGAAGAAGAATAAAATAAAATCTCAAGAAAACACCTTAATGCAATGGAAATAAGTAATTTACCTGATGGTTATAAAGTTGCTCACCAAGCTCAAGATAAGAAAGGATGAACACAGTAAAAACTTCAACAAAGAGAGATAATGTAAGAGTAGAAGCTATGTAGTGGTCACATAGGTGAAGAATACAATAACTGAATTGAAAAATGCATTAGAGGGGTCCAAGAGCAGACTAAACAAAGTAGAAAAAAGGATCAGTGAATGCAAGGAAAGGGCAGTAGAATTCACTCAATTAGAGAAGAAGAAAAAAAAGTATGATAAAGAAAGTAAAGGTGGACTAAGAGACTTATGGGATAACATCAAGTGGACTAACATTCACATTATAAGGGCCCAGAAGGAGAAGAGAGAAGAAAAGGAGCAGAAAACTTATTTATAGAAATAATGACTGACAAAGTCAGTTGAACGTTTCAAATAAGTTGAATCCACAGATACCCACAGCAACATGTATTTGAAATGTCAAAAGTTAAAGGAAAAAAATCTTTAAAATAGCAACAGTAAAACAACTTGCTACATGCAAGGAAGCCTCCTTAAGGCTATCTGCAGAGTTTTCAGCAGAAACTTGGTAGGCCAGAAAGGAACGTCATGATTACCCATTCAGAACACATTCAGAATTGAACCAGAGAGAGTTTTCCAGATAAGCAAAACCTGTGAGAGTTCATCAACACTAGTGACTCTACAAGAAATGTTAAAAGGACTTCTTTAAGCTGACAAAAAAGAGGTACTCACTATTAACAGGAAAACACCAAAGTATAAATCTCACTGGTAGAAGAAAACATTTAATCACTTATAAAGCTAGCATCAAAGTTAAAAGACAAAAGTAGTAAAAATAACATAACTATGAAATTAGTTAAGGGATATGTAAGATAAAAAGATGTAAAATTTGACATCAAAAACAAACTGGGGTGGGGGAGAGCAGAAATGTGAAATGTAGAGCTTTTGAATGTGTTTACACTTTTGTTGGAATCAACTTAAAACAGACTGTTATAAACATAAGTTGTTAAATGTAAACCTCACAGTCATCACAAAGCATAACCTAGAGTATATACACAAAATATAAAGACAAACGAATATAAGCACTAAAGATGGTTGTCAAACCACAAAGAAAGACAGCAAGAAATGATGGAACAGACAGAAAATATTTAACAAAATGGCAATCAGCATATATCAATAATAACTTTAAATTTGAACGAATTAAATTTTCCCATGAAAACACATGGAGTAGTTGAGGGGATTAAAAGAAAAAGATCTGTCTGTGTGGTCCCTAAAAGAGACTCACTTCAGATGTAACAAGACACACAGACAGAAAGTGAAGGGATGGAAAAAGATACTCCATGTAAATGGAACCAAAAGATGCTGAAGTAGCTATACATATAACAGACAAAATAGACTTAAAACAAAGACTGTAATAAGAGACAAAGAAAGCCATTATAATATGATAAAGGGCCCATCTAACAAGAGGATATAACATTTATAAATATTTATGCACCCAACTTAGGAGGAAATAAATATATATGTCAACAGACCTCAGGTGAGAAATAGACAGCCATATATTAATAGTAGGGGACTTCAATATCCCACTTATGTCAATAGATAGATTAGCCAAACAAAAAACCAATAAGGGAACATCAGTCTTAAATTATATGTTAAACCAGATGGACTTAACACATAAATACAAAACATTCCATTCAAAAGCAACAGAAGAGACATTCTTTCAAGTATACCTGGAACATTCTACAGGATAAATCATATGTTAGGCTACAAAACAAGCCTTTTAAACTGCAGAAGACTGAAATCCTATCAGGCATTTCTTACACCCTCAATGATATGAAACATCAATTACACAAAATTACGCATCAATTTTAAAAAATGTAAAAAGCACAAATATGTGGCGATTAAACAACATGCTACTGAACAGCCAATAGGAAAATAATAACCAAAAGATAAACAAATTTTGGAAATTCATGGAAAATTAACTTTGGAAAATTAATTCATGGAAAAATGGAAGTACATTCTAAGAGTTATGGGATGCAATAAGAGCAGTTTTAGTATAGATATTCATAGTGATAAATGCGAATCTGAAGAAACAACAAACATCTCAAGCTAACCTCACACTCAAGGAACTAGGAAAAAAAACAGCAAATAAAGCCCAACTTCAGTCATAGAGGAAAAAATAACAAAATCAAACCAGAAATAAATGAAATAGAAATTAAGAAAACAGTAGAGAAGATCAATGAATCTAGGTCTCATTGTTTGGAAAGATAAAGTTGACAAACCTTAGGTAGGCTCACCAAGAAAAAAGCAGAGAGGACTCAAAATCCAAAATGAAAGAAGAGACATTACAACTGATACCACAAAAATATAAAGAATCATTAGCCTACTTTGAACAATTATATGTCAACAAAGTTGACAACCTAGAATAAATGGATAAATTCCTAAAAATATACAACCTACCATTTTTTATATAAAGAGAGCAAATAATCCTAAAGTTTGTACAGAGCCACAGAAAATTCCAAACAGTCAAATCAAACTTGAAAAAGAAGAGTAAACCTGGATGCATCATCCTCTCTTGTTTCAAACAATATAAGAAAGTTGGTAATATAGAGTATGGTATTGGCTTAAAAAACATATAGATCAATAAACAGAATAGAGAGCCCATAAATACACCCACACATGTACAGTCAATTATTTGTGGAAAGCATATCCAAGTATATATAATAAGGAATGGATAGTCTCTTCAATAAATGGTGTTGGGAAAATTGGACAGCCACATGCCAAAGAATGAAACTGAACCACCATACACAAAAATTAACTCCAAGTGGTTTAAAGATGTGAATGAAAACTTGAAACATAAAAATCTTAGAAGAAAACACAGGTGGCAAGCTCTGTAACATTGGTCATGGAGATGATTTTTTTGATCTAATCCCAAAAGCAGGGAAAACAAAATAAAAAATAAACAAGTGGGACTGTATCAAACTAAAAAGCTCTGTACAACACATGAAACCATACATTAAGTGAAAAGACAACCTACTGGAAGGGGGCAATCATATACAATGGTCTCTGACTTATGATGGTTGCAGCTATCCAAAGGAAACAAAAACTCTAAAAAAAAATATCTGTACTCACATGTTCACAGTAGCATTATTTACAACAGCCAAGATATGGAAACAACCTGTCTCCACTGATGGATAATGGAGAGGACAGAATGAAATCTTGCCTTTTGCAATAACATGGGTAGACCTTTAGGGCATTATGTTAAATGAAATAAGTCAGACAGAGAAAGATAAATACTAAATTGTATCATATATGAATCAAAACAAAACAAATAATTAAACAAACAAAAAAGCAACCCAAGCTCATGGTTGAACAGATTGGTGTTTACTAGAGTCAGGGCTTGGAGATGGGTGAAATTAGTAAAGGCATTTAATAAGTCATAGAGATATAATGGACAGAATGGGGACTGTAGCTAATAATATTGAATTGCATATTTAAAAGTTGTTAGAGATATATTTCACTCCTGGCTTCTCCTGTTGCTTTAAGATGTCAGTTGTCAGTTCAATTGTCATTCATTTGTAAGTAATGTCTTTCCCTTTATTTTAGGTTCTTCTCTCTTTGTGTCCTAAGTATTCAGTATGATATATAGAGAAGTGGATTCTGTTTTTTATTATTTCTTTCACTTTTCTTAGTGTGGAATCAAATTGTCTTCTATCTGTTATGAAAAGTTATTTGCTGTCATTTCTTCAAATATTGTGTTCTCAGGATGCCTGAGTGGCTCAGTCAGTTAAACGTCCAACTCTTGATTTTGGTTCAGGCCCTGATCCCAGGGTTATGGGATCAAGCCCTGCATTGGGCTCCACACTGGGCATGGAGACTGCTTAAGATTCTCTCTTTCTGTCTCTCCCCCCAATTCATGATCTCTCTCTGGCTCTCTAAAATGAAAAAATACATATATTTTCTCATCATTCTACTTTTGGAACCCTGGTTAGATGTAATTGATGTATCTCTATTCCAGCTTTGGTCCTACTTTCAATTGTTATTTCTTCTATCACTGCAAGTTTTATCTGGTTCTTTTCTTTCCCTCATAACTGCTTAGTCTTTCTGAAGTCTCTTGTTCTCACATTTTTAATTTCCTTTTTCATTCAGAATGTTCATCATTTTTTAAAATTTTTTTTTACGTTTATTTATTTTTGAGACAGAGGAGACAGAGCATGAATGGGGGAGGGTCAGAGAGAGGGAGACACAGAATCTGAAACAGGCTCCAGGCTCTGAGCTGTCAGCACAGAGCCCAACGCGGGGCTCGAACTCATGGACCGTAAGATCATGACCTGAGCCGAAGTCTGCCACTTAACCGACTGAGCCACCCAGGTGCCCCTAATCATTTTATTTTATAATCTACATTTTATAATGCTAATATATATTTTCTTTAGTGGTCTATATCTGCTGGCTTTTGCTCTGGCACCACATTTTCTTCACAGTGTGTAATTTTCCTAACTTTGTGAGAATTTTGAGGCCTCATTTATTTATTTTCCAATATATGAAATTTATTGTCAAATTGGTTTCCATACAACACCCAGTGCTCATCCCAAAAGGTGCCCTCCTCAATACCCATCACCCACCCCCCATCAACCCTCAGTTTGTTCTCAGTTTTTAGGAGTCTCTTATGGTTTGGCTCTCTCCCACTCTAACCTCTTTTTTTTCCTTCCCCTCCCCCATGGGTTTCTGTTAAGTTTCTCAGGATCCACATAAGAGTGAAAACATATGGTATCTGTCTTTCTCTATGGCTTATTTCACTTAGCATCACACTCTCCAGTTCCATCCATGTTGCTACAAAGGGCCATATTTCATTCTTTCTCATTGCCATGTAGTACTCCATTGTGTATATAAACCACAATTTCTTTATCCATTCATCAGTTGATGGATATTTAGGCTCTTTCCATAATTTGGCTATTGTTGAGAGTGCTGCTATAAACATTGGGGTACAAGTGCCCCAGTGCATCAGCACTCCTGTATCCCTTGGGTAAATTCCTAGCAGTGCTACTGCTTGGTCATAGGGTAGGTATATTTTTAATTTTTTGAGGAAACTCAACACTGTTTTACACAGTTTGAGGCCTCATATAAAAGTGAATTCTCCCAGAAAGAATTTGCATTTATTTATCCCAGGTGTGTGGGTGGCACCAGTATCCCAGGGAAACTTTAAAACAGAGTTTTAGTCTTGAGGTTTTTAGGATCAAGGAAGAGGTACAAATTGGGCTTCAAACTCACATAAGTCTAATGTGACGGTATAAACTTTCAGAGTGGATTCTTTTTCTCCTATACTATGTACTACATTTTAAGATGGGCAGTTTTCTTTGCAGACCCCTACAGAGCTACGTTTACTTTCAATTTACCCTAAAATGACTTTCAGCTCAATACAATAGGTTCCTATTAAACTCTCTTTTTCTCTGGCTACTTGCTTGGGGCTTGTTCTATCCTGTGTGACCTGAGAGGCTGGAACAACTGTAGCTCAGGTTCACCAAATTCACCAAATTCTGTCAAGTTTAAAGCCAACTTCAGTCTGCTTTTATTTAGCTTTCGTCTTTTAGATCTTTCTTACTCTGTTTCATCTTACTTATACCTTTAAGCAGATTTATTTAAAATATTTTATTCACATACTACACAGAAACTGGAAACAACCCAAATATCTATCAACAGAGGAAGGGATAAATTGTATTGCATTCATGCAATATATTACACTGCAGCAATAATAAAAAAAAATGTATCTAGGAGGGAGGGAGACAAGATGGTGGAACAGCATGGAAGTTTTTCTGTGTCTCGCTTCCATGAAATACAGCCAGACCAACACTAAACCATCCTGCACACCTAGAAAACTAACCTGAGCCACAGAATTCAGCAGGTATGCACGCAGAGAGGTGAACTTGGAGAGACAGAAGCTGTGGAGGTAAGGGAGCCAATTTTGCATGCGTAGAGAGGAGGGAGATGGGGGCAGATGGGAAAAGCACCCCTCCCCAAAAGCAGCTGGAGAGAAAGTAGAAAATTGGAAACAGCGGCAGGGACTAAACTAAAAAAGGACAAAGGACAAAGAAGAGGGTTAAATTCCATTAAGACTGTAAACAAGGGGAGCGCAAAGTCTCCAACTCCGCAGCTTGATACCTGGCAGTGCTCTGGTGGGAACGGTGAATCCCCAGGAACAGAGTAGCGTCTGGGAGGTTCTTGGGCCACATGGTGAAAAGTGGTTCCACTGCTGGAAGAACATTTTGTAGAGACTGTGAGGCCACCTGGTCCCAGCAGACACCAGAGAATGGCCACATTCGCTGGTGCTGGAAAAAGTTCATCAAGGGTGAAGCCTGGCGCCACATGTGTATTGTGATTTCCCATAATCCCTGAAAATCTGCTGCTACACTATCTTGCAAACTTTTCTGGGGCAGGCTGGCACCTGGCCACAGTCTCTGGGCATCGGCAGCAGCATGGTCTTGTGAACTTTCCTGGGTGCGGCCAGCATTTGGCCATTGTATGGTGAGAGCCTCCACAGAGGGGTGGAATGGGTCAAAGCTACAGTCCCTCAGAAGTAAGGAGCCAGGGAAAACAGCCACATCTGAGACAAAACTTGGGAGAGAGGTACTACCTGGGGCTTGGTCACAGACAGTGTAAAAGAAGGGAGTGGATGAAAGCACAAGACAAAGTATGGGTGCGTGA
This sequence comes from Neofelis nebulosa, assembly GCF_028018385.1. Lineage (NCBI taxonomy): Eukaryota > Metazoa > Chordata > Mammalia > Carnivora > Felidae > Neofelis > Neofelis nebulosa. The sequence continues at coordinate 122,209,069 of NC_080785.1, read as the reverse complement.
TTGCTGATTGCGGAGAACAGAGCCGATATTAGAGACTGGGTAGCTGGGTGACACCATTTTCACTGCTCCCACACATGCACATGTGCACCTACCAGCGGCCACAACAATCCACCCCAGTAGGCTAGCAATGCCATCTAGTGGAGAATGGAGCCGTTACACTAAGCCCTGTACAACTGGGCCAACCTTGCTCTTCAAGAACAGGTCTCACCACCTGCTTATTTTATGCACTAAAAAGCACTTCATAGTGTGACATCTAGGGGAAAATGAAGTAATTTCAGTTATATTTCAGTCTGTTAGTGGGTCCATCTAATTTTCTTTTTTTCTTTTTCTTTTTCATTTCTTCTTTTTCTTGAATACAGAAAGAGAAAAAATTCAATGTTATTTTTAATTTTTGTTAAAAATATTTTTCTTTACTTTCTTTCTACTATATTCTTTACTTTTGTGTAAATTTTTTCAAATTTTATTTTACTCCCATCATCTCATTTTAGTCTACTTCGGTGTGTTCCTTTTTTCAAATCTTCAAATGATTTCTTTTTTTTCTTTTTCTTTTCTTCCCCTTTGTTTCTCTAATCTATCAAGCCACTTTCAACACCCAGACCAAAACATACCTAGGATCTAGCATCATTTATTCGATTTTTTGTGTGTGTGTTTTTAATTTTTTAATTTTAATAATTTTAAATTTTAATATCTTTTAATTTTAATCTTTTTCTACCTCATTAATTCATTTTCTCCCTACAAAATGAAAAAACAAAGGAATTCACCACAAAAGAAAGAGCACGAAGAAACAACAGCCTGGGATTTAACCAACATAGATCCAAACAAGATGTCTGAACCAGAATTTATAATCACGATAATAAGAATAGTAGCTGGAGTCGAAAATAGATTATAATCCCTTTCTTCAGAGATAAAAGAAGTAAAAAATAGAATGAAATTAAAAATGCTATAACTGAGCTGCAATCACTGATGGAGGCAGCGGCAGCAAGGATGGATGAAGCAGAACAGAGAATCAGCGATATAGAGGAAAAACTTACAGACAATAATGAAGCAGAAAAAAAAGAGGGAGATTAAGGCAAGAGAGCACAATTTAAGAATTAGAGAAATCAGTGACTCATTAAAAAGGAACAACATCAGAATTATAGGGGTCCCAGAAGAGGAAGAAACAGAAATAAGGGTAGAAGTGTTATGTGAGCAAATCATAGCAGAAAACTTTCCTAACCTGAGGAAAGACATGGACATCAAAATCCAGGAAGCACAGAGGACCCCCATTAGATGGTCAAACCGACCATCAACAAGGCATATCATAGTCAAATCCACAAAATACTCAGGCAAGGAGAAAATCATGAAAGCAGCAAGGGGAAAAACGTCCCTAACCTACAAGGGAAGACAGATCAAGTTTGCAGCAGACCTATCCACAGAAACTTGGCAGGCCAGAAAGGAGTAGCAGGATATATTCAGTGTGCTGAATCAGAAAAATATGCAGCCAAGAATTCTTTATCCAGCAAGGCTGTCATTCAAAATAGAAAGTGAGATAACAAGTTTCCCAGAGAAACAAAAATTAAAGGAGTTTGTGACCACTAAACCAGCTCTGCAAGACATTTTAAGGGGGACTTTCTAGGGGAGAAAAGATGAAAATATATATATATATATATATATATTGAAATTTTCATTATATATAATGAAAAAATGAACACACCAAAGTAGACTAAAATGAGATGATGGGAGTAAAATAAAATTTGAAAAAAATTACACAAAACTAAATGTGTGTGTATATATATATATGTATATATATAGAGAGAGATACATATATACCAAAAGTAACAAAAGATTAGAATGGACCAGAGGATGTCACCAGAAACTCCCAACTCTACAAGCATCATAATGGCGTTAAATTCCTATCTTTCAGTACTCACTCTAAATGTCAATGGGCTCAATGCTCCAATCAAAAGACATAGTGTAACAGAATGGATAAGACAACAAGATCCATCTATATGCTGTTTACAAGAGACCCACTTTAGACCTAAAGACACCTTCAGATTGAAAATAAGGGGATGTAGAACCATCTATCATGCTGATGGTCAACAAAAGAAAGCTGGAGTAGCTATACTTATATCAGACAATCTAGACTTTAAAATAAAGACTGTACCAAGGGATGCAGAAGGGCATTAGATCATAATCAAAGGGTCTATCCACCAAGAAGACCTAACAATTGTAAACATTTATGCACCAAATATGGAAGAACCCAAATATATAAATCAGTTAATCACAAACATAAAGAAACTCATTGATAGTAATACCTTAATAGTAGGAGACTTCAACACCCCACTCACAGCAATGGACAAATCATCTAATCAGAAAATCAACAAGGAAACAATGGCTTTGAATGACACACTGGACCAGATGGACTTAACAGATATATTCAAAACATTTCATCCTAAAGCAGTGGAATATACATTCTTCTCCAGTGCACATGGAACATTCTCCAGAATAGACCACATTCTGGGACACAAATCAGCCCTCACCAAGTACAAAAAGATCAAGATCATACCATGCATACTTTCAGACCACAATGCTATGAAACTCAAAATCAACCATAAGAAAAAATTTGGAAAGGTAACAAATACTTGGAGACTGAAGAACATCCTACTGAAGAAGGAATAGGCTAACCAAGAAGTTAAAGAGGAAATTTAAAAGTATATGGAAGCCAATGAAAATGAAAACACCACAACTCGAAACCTCTGGGACACAGCAAAGGCGGTCATAAGAGGAAAGTATATAGCAATCCAGGCCTTCCCAAAGAAGGAAGAAAGATCTGATACACAACCTAACCTTATGACTTAAAGAGCTGGAAAAAGAACAGCAAATAGAACCCAAAAGCAGCAGAGGACAGGAAATAATAAAGATTAGAATAGAAATTAATGCTATCAAAACCAAAAAAAAAAAAACAGTAGAACAGATCAATGAAACCAGAAACTGCTTCTTTGCAAGAATTAACAAAATGGATAAACTACTAGCCAGTTTGATCAAAAAGAAAAAGGAAAGGACCCAAACAAATAAAATCCAGAAATAAAGTGGAGAGATCACAACCAACACAGCAGAAATAAAAACAATAAGAGAATATTATGAGTAATTATATGCCAATAAAATGGGAAATCTGGAAGAAATGGACAAATTCCTAGAAACATATACACTACCAAAACTGAAACAGGAAAAAACAGAAAATTTGAACAGACCCATAACCAGTAAGGAAATCAAATTAGTAATCAAAAATCTGCCAAAAAAACAAAACTTTCAAACTCATTCTATGGAGCCAGCAGTACCTTGCTTCCCAACCAGAGACCCCACTAAAAAGGAGAACTATAGACTAATCTCCCTGATGAACATGGATGCAAAAATCCTCAACAAAATATTAGCCAACCGGATCCAGCAATACATTAAAAAAAATGTTCACCATGACCAAGTGGGATTTATACCTGGGATGCAGGGCTGGTTCAATATCTGCAAAACAATTAACGTGATTCATCACATCAATAAAAGAAAGGACAAGAACCATAAGATTCTCTCAATAGATGCAGAGAAAGCATTTGACAAAATACAGCATCCTTTCTTGATAAAAACCCACAAGAAAGTAGGGATAGAAGGAGCATACCTCGAGATCATAAAAGCCATATATGAACGACCCAATGCTAATATCATCTTCAATGGGAAAACTGAGAGCTCTCCCCCTAAGGTCAGGAACAAGACAGGGATGTCCACTCTCACCACTGTTATTCAACACAGTATGGGAAGTCTTAGCCTCTGCAATCAGACAACACAAAGCAATAAAAGGCATCCAAATCGGCCAGGAGGAGGTCAAACTTTCACTCTTTGCAGATGACATGATACTCTATATGGAAAACCCTAAAGATTTCACCAAAAAACTGCTAAAATGGATTCATGAATTCAACAGTTTCAGGATATAAAATCAACTCACAGAAATCAGTTGCATTCCTACACACCAACAATGAAGTGACAGAAAGAGAAATCAAGGAATCTATCCCATTTACAATTGCCCACAAAACCTTAAAATACCTAGGAATAATCTAACCAAAGAGGTGAAAAATCTATACATTGCAAACTGTACAAATCTTATGAAAGAAATTGAAGAAGACACACACAAAAAATGGAAAAAGTTTCCATGCTCCTGGATAAGAAGAACAAATATTGTTAAAATGTTGATACTACCCAAAGCAATCTACATATTCGATGCAATCTCTATCAAAATAACACTAGCATTCTTCACAGAACTAGAACAATCCTAAAATTTGTATGGAACCAGAAAAGACCCCAAATAGCCAAAGAAATCTTGAAAATGAAAACCAAAGCAGGAGGCATCACAATCCCAGACTTCAAGCTATACTAAAAGCTGTAATCATTCAGACAGGATGGTACTGGCATAAGAACAGACACTCAGATCAACGGAACAGAATAGAGAACCCAGAAATGAACCCACAAACGTATGGCCAACTAATCTTTGACAAAGCAGGAAAGAATATCCAATGGAATAAAGACAGTCTCTTCAGCAAGTGGTGTTGGGAAAACTGGACAGTGACATACAGCAGAATGAACCTGGACCACTTTCTTACACCATACACAAAAATAAACTCAAATTGGATGAAAGACAGGAAGCCATCAAAATCCTCAAGGAGAAAGCAGGCAAAATCCTCTTTGATCTTGGCCGCAGCAACTTCTTACTCAACACGTCTCCAGAGGCAAGGGAAACAAAAGCAAAAATGAACTAGCGGGACCTTATCAAAATCAAAAGCTTCTGCACAGTGAAGGAAACAATCAGCAAAACTAAAAGACAACCGACAGAATGGGAGAAGATATTTGCAAACGACATATCAGATAAAGGGTTAGTATCCAAAATCTATAAAGAACTTATCAAACTCAACACCCAAAAACAAATAATCCAGTGAAGAAATGATAAAAAGGCATGAATAGATACTTCTCAAAGGAAGATATCCAGATGGCCAACTGACACATGAAAAAATGCTCCACATCACTCATCATCAGGGAAATACAAATCAAAACCACAATGAGATACCACCTCACACCTGTCAGAATGGCTAACATTAACAACTCAGGCAACAACAGATGTTGGCAAGGATGTGGAGATAGAGGATCTCTTTTGCACTGTTGGTGGGAATGCAAGTTGGTGCAGCCACTCTGGAAAACAGTATGGAGGTTCCTCAAAAAACTAAAAATAGAAGTACCCTACGACCTAGCATCCGACACCAGCTCAGGTCATGATCTCATGGTTCGTGGGTTCAAGCTCCACGTCAGGCTCTGTGCTGACAGATCAGAGTGGAGCCTGCTTTGGATTCTCTTCCCCTCTCTCTACCCCTCCCTGGCTTGCACTCTGTTTCTCATTCTCAAAAATAAATAAACATTAAAAAACTAAAAAATATAAAAAATACGTATCTACACACACCAACAGATTGCACAATATAGATAAATCTCACATTTTGCTGAGTGAAAAAAATGGACACAAGACAATTCATGCTGCATAATTCCACTTATATGACATCCAAGAAGAGGTAAAAGCAAGCAGGGTTAGTAGAAGCCACATTAGTAGTTACTATAACTTGGTGGTTGGGGGGGTGGGGTTGTTGGTTACTGATTAGGGAGGGCCATGAAGGAAATTTCTGGGGCTCTGGAGATGTTCCAGATCTTGATCTGGTGTTGGTTACAGAGGCATAAAAACTCAGCTAGCCATATACTCAGCATTAGTGCACTTTACATGCTTTAATGTATATATGTTATACCTCAATAAAGTCAAAGAAAAATTACCTCCAATTTTAGTTTGTTTGGCCACAGTACCTCCTGTGCCTTACTACTGCAAATAAAAAGCCAACTGCTTTACAAATATAAGGGATTTATATTCATTACCTACATTGCCACTATAAAGTAGAAGATTGGACAGTTATTTAGAGAAAGCAATGAGAATATAAAATTACCACTTCTCCCTTTTTGGCAATAGAATTTTAATTTTTTTTTATCATAACAACTCCACATTTCATTTTGCCTTTATACTCAGTATCTAAATGAGGGGAAACATCTCATTGAGAAAATGTATTAAAATAAACTATTAATATAATTGCAGATATAATTCCTAAAGGTAGAGTAAAGCTATCATTTTTGTAACAAAAGTCTTGAAAATGAATGTACTTTTAATTCTTTAATGAATGCTACCATGAAGACCACAGGCAGTTAGATCTGAAGGAATGTGATTAATTTTTCTAATGTTTCATTTCTAGATACCTTCTACCACTGCATAGGCATGGCACTTTTTTCATATCTAAGTGCATGCAACTCATCTATAAACTAAATCTTGTGTATAGCAGTTTATCAATAGAGAAGAAATACTTTATTAGCACAAGGAAAGGAGTAGTTAAATCTGCATATTTACTTATTTAATAGCCATTGTTTACACATTTGCTAACAGGATCATTAATTGTTTTTGCAAATGAAGAGCATGAAGTGGGTAACAAATTGTAGATGATGCGAGATGCTTATCCTTAGTATAGTGAAGCTTGCAACTAATGTGTTACAGGTAGAATGAACCATCCATCTTATAGATCCTTATCTCCCTTGGTAGGTTTACCTGACATATAATTGGATCTCAGTAATGTTTCCCAAGTAAATAAGCAATAATGATAGCCTACCCTTCCTTTTAAATCATATATACATATATATATATATATATATATATATATATATATATATATATATATGAATTATGTCCCCAAACTTTAATGACTCTCAAGTAAGTTTCACAGTAGTATAATGGGAAAAGAACAATATTATAACCATTATTTTTATGGGTAAATAAAGGCATGTGATGTTACCATTTTTTCAATGTTCATTTATTTATTTTGAGAGACTGAGAGAGATCAAGAGCAGGGGAAGCGCCAAAAGAGATGGTGAGAGAGAATTCCAAGCAGGTTCTGTACTGTCAGCACAGAGCCTGATGTGGTACTCAAGCTCACAAATTTCAAGATCATGACCTCAGCAAAAATCAAGACTTGGATGCTCAACCAATTGAGCCACCCATATACCCCTTCGTTACCATTTTTTTAAAGCAAAATGCCTCAGATAAAAGAAGAATACTTAGGTCAATGGAAACCAGTGGTTAACCACTTGATTCCTAAGCATTAAAAATTGAAATCAACAAGCATTCACTAAGGATAATTTTTATAAGGCATTCATCTGGATGTGAGGACACTTAAGATGTCACTTCAGTCTATTTGGGAGGTGGGCCCCTTGCTATTAAGTGGTTTCAAACATAGTTTTGGTATGATGCTGTAAAGAGATCCTAGGACATAAAATTGGTCTCTTTGACTTAACTGAATGACTATGACAGTTGCCAAGGAATTCTACAAAGCTGTTAGGGTATGGGTAGTTAGTAGCTAGTATTTTGGGGTCATGTGTTTGCTATTATTTGATTCTTTCTTCACATTACTACAAGAAAGCAGGCCCATTACTACAAGAAATCATATTCCTTTGCTCTTCTTGAAGCCAAAGATGGATATGATGCCTGCCAGTTGAAATTTACAAGCTCTACTTTTGCTGTCCTATAGGGACCAATTCTGCTTGAGGAGACCACATTGAATAACCACATTGAATGACCTTTTCTAAGGCGTAATTTCTATACGCCTTGTTTTTCATCAACGTGATAAATGGGATGACATTATTGATCTCACAGAGTGGTTACCAGTTCTAATTGAGCAAGATTATAGTCTATTTCAAGCGCCTTGTACTTTGCCTAGAACATAAAAAAAAAAATGTTCACTAAACATTAGCTATCATCAATTTTCATTTCTTCATTATCTTTTATATTATTAAGGAGTGGCTATGAGTCTGGACCTTTGGAGTCATACCTGAGATCTTGCCCTGGATCTTTCAGTTGAGAGATACACAACCTTGAAAAATGACTTCCCATCTCTCATCCTCAGTTTTGCTATCTTCATATTGGGAATAAAAAACAGTGCTTGATGCATTTAGTTGCTATAGTAATTAACTGAGATGATACACGTCACAACTTTAGAGCAGTGCCTATATCACATAGTAAATGCTCAAGCAATGCACATGATTATGATAATGCCATCTGTCTATTAGATAGTAAATAGTTCAAAAGCAGATTGCTCATCACTATTGTATGGTTCATCTCTGAATGCACAGGGTCAGGCATTGAAGAAGAGATACAGAGGAGGGATGCAATGTCAGAGAGACTTGCACATCATGGGGGCACTTACAGATAAGAAAACAAGGGGAGAAGAGGAGAGGAAGAAATTGATTTGATTAAAAGGAACTTGTAGGGGATAATTTACTACAACTCTTTCTAGTACAAGAAAGTCTTGCTCTGTCCTTTACAGAGGAGGTTAACCAAATCAGCCAGGCTTAGAAAACATTAATGATGGAGGGATTTAATTACAACAACTCCTTAGAAAAACACACGTATGAATCAAAATATTTATCATGTAATTTTAGGTCTACAGCTAGCCTTGGTGGAATTACCTGGATATTTGCATGGGTATCTAATTTTAAATGCCCTCATTCTTAATGATGCCCCTGTGAACTGGCTAAGGTTAAGTGTTTAGAGCTACCAATATGGTGGCAATGAGGCCTCTGCCAAAAGGTAGCCAAAACCCACCAGGAAACAGTGACTTAAATTTGTGGATTAGTTTTGTTTTGTCTTCCTGCCAGTCCCAGGCTTTCATTGTCATAGTAAAGGGCAATTTACAGAACTTTCTGGTTGCCCTTTTTGCTTACATTCTTAGCTTGGAAATATTTCATAACAACAAATGTCTCTGGGTCTTTGTCTTGATGACAAAAGGCTTTCTTAGGGTCTTTATCACTCTCCTGTCTCCTATTCCTCCAACTCCTCCTTAATCTTAAACTTACTCCACTTACCTCGTTCAATAGCAAATGGCCTCTGGACAACTTCAAATGGTCATGACTACCAGATAACCTCTGCCTTCCATCAAAACATGCAAGAATAAACTCTATCAGATGATGAGAAACAAGAGGAGAGATTTACTGTTGGAGGGCTGAATTATCTCTTCAACAGCTTACCCTGATTTAGAGGATTCTCCCCCTCTTGCTATCACTTACATACTCTCATGTCACTAAGGCAAATCTGGAAAAAGACACACTAACTAGGGCTTCTCACTATCCTGTGTAGCTGGTGTTATTGAGTAAATTAAATCACCTGGAAAATGAGTGGAGAGGGACAGTAGTCATTGTGCAACTTCTGAAAGTATTGTTCATCCTAGACATCTTGTTGTGGGAGGGAAAAGGTTACACAAATTAAAGAAGTAAAACACTTTTTTTTTTCTTTTTACTACTTGACTGCTGAATGGTTTACAGCTTTGAAATTTGCAAAGAGTGGTCCAACTCCTTTTGTGCCTGACTTTATCATGCTATATAATTACATCTGTTAAAGCCCAGCATCTATTTTGCTTTTCGTGCTTGCATACAGTCCATCATCACAAGTGACATTTCTTTTAGATGTTGCTGGTTGCTTAGCACTTCCATTTTATACTTTTTCCCTTATTAGTGCCAATCACAGTAATCAGTTTTACAAGGCATCTTTTTATTGTGACTTGCCTTACTTCCATAAAGAAATGATGATTGCAAAAGATACATTATAAAGTCTGTGTACAGAGCTTTCAAACCAACTGTTTATTTTTCTTCCTTTCTTCCTGCCTCCTCCCCTCCACCCTCCCATCCTATCTGATTTCTTTTGTCTCCTAAGTGTCAATACATTTTATACATATTAAATCTGAATTAGTGGCCCAAACATTGAAACTGGGAGTTTCATTTGGAGTTGAGTGGAAATGGTTCTTTAGTTGGGGTGCTGGGGCAAACAGGGCCTAAGACTCCATTTTGAATAGTTCCTATCTTTCCCTACAGGCTCCCTGACACCTTGATTGGTTAATTTATACTCCCTGCCAGAACTGTGAGGGCAGTTGGAGTCATGATCCTTATTATATCTTGAAGCGAGAGTTGCCATTCCTTCATTTTTGCTTCAAGATGAAGAACCTTCATACATGCTAGCTGTCCCCAAAGGGTTAAACCCTTCTGACAAGCTTTTTCCTTCCTTAACACCCTTCGACACCTATGTTGAAACCAAGGCACTCCTGCTCTGTGACCTGGAGGGTGAGTTTTTGGACCACGAGGGTGGCACTTTTTGAAGACAATATATTATTATAGAGTTACAACCCTAACTGTGTTTGGTCTCATTGGTACAAGTACCCTACTCCTGGGAATGTAAAGCCTGATTTAAAAAACACAAACATATCAGTAGAAGGATATTTTTTGTGATGTCTATAACAGCCAGGAAAGCTTTAAAATGTTAATTAGTAAGACCGTTAAAACATGAAGAACATGTGAAGGGAAAAAGGGCAAAAACAAAACGGTACACACACTATTATAAGAACTAAGCCTCTAGGGATATATGAAAATATAGAATGGCCTGTTTAAACTTCAGGAAGTGTTGTTTGTTTGTTTTTTCTCGTTCTTCCCCTCAAGACATGTAAACTACTATGGGTAAATGAAATCACTCAATAAGTATCAAGCCTACAAATGTCTTCTCCCTTTGAACATGAAGATGCAGTTGGCTTTCATCAAGAAAAACAGGTCTGGAAACGTAAATGTAACAAATGCCCCAAGGGAATTGAAAACATCAAAGATGGGAAGAAGTGAAGCTCTCTCAATCTTAATCACCAAATCCAAACAAGCAGATTGGTGAGTGTAGGTTCTCTTACCCAGTAAGTCTTGGCCTATCTTAAGAAATTGTGTGGACTGCCATTTTTGAATTGTGAATGTACTCCCTTAATACTCCAAAAAAAGAAAAAGAAAAAATACAATTTCATATGATCATCTCAATAAAGGTAGACAAAGCATTTTACAAAACTCAACGTCCATTCATGATAGAACCTCTTATAAAATTAAGTACACAAGGAACATACCTCAACATAATAAAGTCCATATGTGACAAGTCCACAGCTAACATCATACCCAATGATGACAGGTTGAGAAGTTTTCATCTAAGATCAGGAAAAAGACAAGGATGCCCACACTTATCATTTCTATTTAACATAATACTGGAAATACTAGCCAGAGCAATCAGGAGAGAAGAAGAAGTAAAAGACATCATAATTGGAAGGATGAAGTAATCTCTATTCACAGAAAACATGATTTTATATATAGAAAATCCTCAAGAGTCCACCAAAAAACTCTTAGAACTATCAATTCAGTAAAGTTCAAGATACAAAATTAACATACAAAAATTAGTAGCTTTTGATATACTAACAACTAAGTACCTGAAAAATAAACTTAAAAAATTAAAAAAAAAAAAAAACAATTCCATTTACAGTAGTATAAAAACCAATAAAATACTAGGGCTCCTGGGTGGCTCGGTCAGTTGAGCATCTGACTCTTGATTTTCGCTCAGGTAATGATCTCACTTTCATGGGTTTAAGCCCCACATCAGGCTCTGCGCCAGCAGTGTGGAGCTTGCTTGGGATCCTCTCTCAACCACTCTCTCTGCCCCTACACTGCTTGCATTCATTCATTCATTCATTCATTGATTCTCTCTGTCTCTCTCTCAAAATAAATAAATAAACTTAAAAAAAATTTTAAACATACTTAGGAATAAATTTAGCCAATGAAGTAAAATGTCTTTACAATGAAAACTACAATATATTGATTAAAAAATCAGAGACACAAATACAAATATATCTGTGTTGATGGATTGCAAAAATTAATATTGTTAAAATGTCCATGATACAAAAAGCCACCTATAGATTCAAGACAATTCCTATTAAGATTCCAATGGCATTTATTTTACAAAAGTAATATGTACTTGGAACCATGAAAAAAACCTCAAACACCCTAAGCAATGCTGAGAAAGAACAAAGCAGGAAGCATTACACTTCCTGATTTCAAACTCTACTATAAAGCTATGCTAATCAAAATAGTATGGTACTGGCATAAAAACAGACACATAGACCAACTGAATATAATTGGGAGCCAAAAAATAAATCCATTCATACATGATCAACTAATATTTGACAAAAGAAAAAAGAGTAATTAATGGAGAAAAGACAGTCTCTTCAATAAACGATGCTGGGGAAATTGTATATTCACATATAAAAGAAGGAAACTGGACCCCTATCTAACACCACTCACAAAAATTAACTCAAAAGCAATTAAAGAATTAAATCTAAGAATGGAAACCACAAAACTTCTAGAAGAAGACCTAGGAAAAATGATCCTTGGCCTGGATCTTGGCAATGACTTTTTGGATATTATACCTAAAATATGAGCAACAAAATAAATAAGTAGGGTTATATCAAACTAAAAAGCTTCTGCACAGCAAAATAAATGACAAACATAATGAAATACAATTTACAGAATGGGAAAAACATATTTGCAAATCAAAAATCTGATATGGTATTAATATCCAAAATATACAGTAAATTTACACAACTCAATAGCAAAACAACAAATAATCCAATTAAAAATGGGCAAAGTCCCTGAATGGACATTTTTTCCAAAGAAGATCTACAAATGGCTAATGCATGGGATGTAAAAAGGGGCTCAAAATCACAAACATTAGGGGAATGAAAATCAAAACCACATGGAACTATTACCTTATGCCTGTTACAATGGCCATATCAAAAAGTCAAGACATAACAAATGCTGTTGATGATATGCAGAAAAGGAAACGTTTGTGCACTGTTGGTGGGAATGTAAACTGGTGGAGCCACTGTGGAAAATGGTATGGAGTTTCTTCAGAAAATTAAAAATAGAACTACCATATGATCCAACAATTTCACTTCTGGGAATATAGCTAAAAACAATTAAAACACTATGTTTTAAGAGAGATCTTTACCCTCATGCTTACAGCACCATTATTTACAATGGCCAAGACATGGCAACAACCTATGTGTCCATCAACAGTTAAATGCATAAGGAAGTTGAAGTGTGTATGTACACACACACACACACACACACATAGAAATGGTACTCAGGTATTGAAAACAAAGAAACCTTGTTATTTGAGACAATATGAAGGACCTTACCGAACTCATAGAGAAAAGAGATTAGATTTATGGTTACCAGAGGTGGGGGGTGGGTAGGGTAAATTGGATGAAGATGGTCAAAAGGTACAAGCTTTCAGTTAAAAGATAAATAACTACTATAGATGTAATATACAACATGATGACTATTGTTAATACCACCATATGGTATAATTGAAGATTGTTAAGAAACTAGATACTAAGAGTATTCATCATAAGGAAATTTTTTTTCCTTTTCTTTTTTTAAATATACATAGAGATGATGGATATTAACTGGACTTACTGTGGTAATCATTTCACAATATATTTAGGTCAAATAATTGTACTGTATACCTTAAACTCATATAGTGCTATATATCAATTATATTCCAATAAAACTGATAAAAGAAATCCAGCCCCACATAGTAGCTCATAACACACACTGCTATTCTTGGCTTTTAAGATAGTAATACAAACTTACTTTTAGCATTTTGTAGGTTTTTTTAAAGATGCTTAAACATATGTTCATTTTAGCAAGTTTCCATGAGTCCGCAGAAGTGCTTACCATGCAACTATCTTGGGTTTTCTCACTGATTCTGAATTCTGGTTTTCATACATGGAGTCAAAATCTTTAAAATTATTATTGTTTAAAATTTCATTTCTATGCAATGTACCATTTTGATAATGAACTATAAACTTAAAAAGAGAGAGAATACTTGAGAAAAGTCAGATCTCAGAAAGAAAAAAAGTGACATGTTGGTTTATAAGTAAGCAGTAGGTATCTATATTCTTTCTCAGTAGAACTGAATTTAAATATGAATTGAAATTATCACAAGGAGATTACTTGGCCTATATATAGCAAAGTGTTTATAATTAAAGTCAGTTTAATGAAACAAATACAGTATAATTATTAAGTGTGTGCTATACCTTGGAAGTCCAAGAATATTTGTCTACAAAAACATATTAACTAAGACATTTTTTTTCTTGGTTCTCTAGTAGGGGAAGAAGAAACCAAACTACCAAAAACCCACTCTCCCTGATTCTGTTGCCATTTTCTTTTGTGAAACTATTCTCCATTATTAATCTATCTGAGATAGTGGGAATATTGCAATGGCTTTGCCCATCACAAAGTCCCAACCTCCTGACAACCATGAAATGGCCCAAATGTACTGGAACAGAGGAATGCCAGGAATTTGTTGGGCTTTAAAGAAAATAAGGGAGTTCTTCCCACTGGGATAACAGAATTTTGTAGAAATGCTACTATGGATACAAGAACTTTGACATGGAAGATTATATAGAAGAAACATGAGTCCAGAGATGAGAAGAGAGCCCTTAGTTTCAGCCAGGCCTAAAACAAACCAACCTTGTATATTTTAGCTCAGTTCGCCTTCTGACTTGATCCAGTTTGAGCTCAATTTTTTATTTTGCCAGAAAAAGGCCTGATTTATATAGTATTTCATGTAACTATCAAACTAAAGGGAAGCTCAGAAACAGACCCTGTTAATCTACTTTTTCTGTTCAGAGAATTTAAATCTAACTATGCTTATTAAATGAAGGAGGGAACATTATTTTCCAATAGAAAACAACTGATAATACATGCACCTTCTTTTTTGGTAATGTTTGAATTACCAAGTATGAAATAAACTGAAGAGCATTGAGTAATTTTCAAGACACTTAGATGTATCTGCAAATCCCTTGGTCTCAAAAGGGTCTCATCTAAATGTTTCTTTTAAAATCAGGTACCATTTATAGGTAATATTTTATATCTACTCGTTACTGGGAATGGTTTTAATTTCCCAAGACCAAAATGCACTATGGGAAGAGGAGGAGTTCTTCCCATATAACCAAAATAAATTAAATTATTTTTCCTGATTCTCTTGTAGAAACCTCTTTTAAACAAAACAGGTGGAATCTTGTTTAAGTCCTGGGTAGCAAGTGGGAAGAAGCTTCAAATCTCAACATTTGATGCTTATGTGGATAGTGAAAATTGATAGTGTGAAAAGGAAAAGGGCAAACAAAAATGAGAATAGTTTACAAATTATCTTTGCTAGCTTCCTGAAATTTAGTAAGTTTCTGGGGGAAAAGAAGAGCTTTATAATTTATTTTTATGTTGGTATCTAGAAGTATTAAGAGATGGGCTAAGTCTACTGAGATAATACGAAGTATAGCATTGAGAGTTATTCAGATGATTAATTCCAAAAGAAATTGATTATGGAAAAGGAATATAAATTTTGGAGAGAATTAAACTAGCAATGCAAATTTATTAAATCATCTGTATAGCTTAATCATTTCTTTACCACTTTGCCAGAAAGAGCTCCTGGTTTGTAAATCTTCCAACAGAGCCCATTACAGTACAGACTTAATAGCTGGTGGCCATTGTCATTATTACTATTGTTGATATGTCAAGCAGGTGAGAAGAAAAGCTATATCCCCTTTATATTTATCATATATAGCATATATTATATGTAGGTAGCATATATTATATATATATAACATATAATATCATATATATATATGATTTCCAGAGAATATACATAACATATATATATATTATTTATGTACATATATATTACATATTTTATTTTTATATACTGTGCATATATACATATAATATGTATGTCCATGTTATACACAAATGTGTGTATATTATATAAATGCATTATAATTCCCAGGTTAGATTTACATAGTTATATTTCACAGGTTAATGCATATGGCAGTAAAAACTGGAGAAGTTGGTAGTTGGAGGCAGAGGGTTCAAGCAGAGATGAAAATGTCTGGAGCAACTATCATGGAATGTTTGCTATTTGGGTATGTATGTACCAGCCTGTGTCAGCTACATCAATTGGTGATGTGCATGGAGTCTCTGCCCAGAGATCTTTCTCCTGTGTCCAGGGTCCATTACTTGGTGCTAATCAGTCTCCAAAGAAAACAATCATTTATCTTTTTTGCATTTATTTATCCTTCACACTCCAATAAGTTAGTGTCATATTACCCCATCCCCTTTTAGGGCACTTCTGTAGATTCCCTCCCTCAGGCTTACATATCTGGTTCATTGTCAAAGAACACTTCTGTTATCTGCTCAACAGTAATCCTCATTTAAGAGGCCTGCAATAAGGGCTACAGATGTTTCTGCATCTTTAGGGTATTCTTATTTATATAATAGTTTCAAGGATACTTCATTTTTTTTCTTTATTTGCCTATTTTTTGTTTTTTCCTACTTCATTGGTTATTTTCTCTCTGTCTCATTTGCTGATTTTCTGATCAACTTAGGATTGGTCTCTTCCTAAGTAAAGTCATCATGTCACAGGGCTATAATGCCATCATAGGCCAACTGCCTATTTTATTACTCTAGTCTTGACTGCTCTCCATCTCAGGGCTCAACTGTCCAACTGACATTGGCACTTCACTAATATGCATCATATATATATGTATGTGTGTGTATGTCATATATATGTGTGTGTATGTTTGTGTATTATATGTATATCATATATATAAGGTAGAACCGATTCCCATGATCCCTAATCCCCCATCTATTTCTTCTTCAGAATTCTTCGTCTTAGAAAACAATACCACCTGTCAAAACACAAGGAGTGTTGATTCTTTTATTTAACCCTTTCATCCTTTTAAATTCATTGGGAAGTTCTACTGATTCAATTTCTAAAATATATTCCAAACACAGTGCTTCACTTCATTTATACTGTTATCATTCTAACTAGAGCCATTAGCACTTAATGAAAAGCTTGAATGAAAGTACCTCCTAACTGGTCTTACTTTCTGACTCATGCCCTTGATACAATGTTCTGAGTAATCAATAGCTTCTTAAAATGTTCATAAGATCAAATAATTCTCCTATATAAAACCTTCCATTGACCTTCTACCACTACTAGAATAAAACAATAACTCCTTCTATTTCCAGTAAACAAGTCATCTAGCTCAACCTTCAACTACAGCCTCCCTTATTTCTATTCTCTATTTCTAGTGGCTCTACCTTCTTTCTCTGCCTCAATCATAACACCTTTACTCCTATGTCAGGGCCTTTGCACTTGTTATTTCCCCTCCTGCAATGATCTACACTTCTTCCCATTTCTGTGTTCTCCTGTTTGAGATCTTGATTAATCGTTAGAGAGGCTTTCTCTGTGATTCCACCTAAGGTACAAATACAGTGAAGTTCTATCCACGTTACCCTATTTTGTTTTGATTAATTTCTTTAATATCAGTTTAACTGCAAGAAGTAACTTTTCTGTGGTTGTTTAGAAATGATTTGCTAATTATTCAGCCCAATACTATTGAATATATTCTCATTTGTTAAGAGCAGAGACCTTGTTTGTCATACATCGTGTTCCCAATGCCACAATCTATGCCCAATACATAGGAGTTCAAAAAATATATTCCCTGAAATTAATAATGAATGAATGAGTAAATGAATGAATGTTTACACACTTTTATAAATCAACAGTTGGGGGATTTGGCCCAGTCAGAAAAGTCAGGAGGGCTTCCAAGCTGAATGACATTTTAGTAGATGTTTGATGACACTGTAAACCTGATACTTTTGTTTCTGATAGCACTGGGAGGATCAGGAAGTTGGGAAGTTGAACATTTCTGGCAAGAGTGATGGCATATGCAAAGATTCAGTGGTAAGAGGAAGCGTGGTGTACTGGAGGAACAAACAAAACATGTGGGCATGAAACTAAGTGGGCAAGGCAACTGGTGGTACGGTGCAAACTTTGTTAGAAGCAAAACTGTATGTGGAGTTCTAATACATTCCCAAAGCTCACCAACAGTTCCTGTCCCTTTTGTTCTTTAAGGACAAAAAGGGACATATATATATTTCACCAATTAAAAATTGACAATTTGGGAAGATATAAATTCCCAGCAGAGAAGACTGACTTCCTGTGATTTGCTTATTGGACTACACTCTTCTGGAAGGAGCTTCCTACTTCCTGTACAATGCCAAGCCCAGGCCTGCCATACTAGGAATTTGGTACTAGAATGTTCTTGGGGAGCTATGGTGGCAGCCCTTGGTTGTGTGTCGAAATACATGGACTTTCATCCCAGGATTGCTGTGTAAGATCAAGATCCTTATGCTTCAATGTTAAAGCATGCTGCTACCCATTGGTCTCATCTATTTCTATGGCTCATGCATACCCTACCTTTCAGAGTTCCAACTTTGGGTGGGGGGGGCGGGAGGGGAGAGGGGATTAAGGGGCAGGGAAGGCAGAATATAGAGCCCGCATTTAATTCCAGAGGAAGAAAAACCGGAAATTGAATCCTAGCTCTGTCAGTTATTACCAAAATGACCATGAGTGAAGTATCTCACCTCTCCGGTTTTTCAGAATTAAATAAAATAATGTATTCCCAGTCCTGAAAAAGTGATTGATAAACAGTGATAGCATAAGTGAAATGAATGATATTAATCATTGTGGTTATTAATCTTACCCTTCTGTAAAATTTTTTCTAATTAAGACTTAATTCTGTGGCCACTCTGTAACAGTGATTCTCAACTGGGGACAATTTTGTTGCCCAGGGCACATTTGGCAAAGTCTATGGACATTTTTTTTTTTTGTCATAACTCAGTGGGTACTACTGGCATGTAGTTCGTAGAGATCATAGATGTTGCAAGAAATTAT
The DNA here is from genome assembly GCF_028018385.1 of Neofelis nebulosa. Lineage (NCBI taxonomy): Eukaryota > Metazoa > Chordata > Mammalia > Carnivora > Felidae > Neofelis > Neofelis nebulosa. The sequence continues at coordinate 122,190,336 of NC_080785.1, read as the reverse complement.
AATGAACAGGATAGTCTCTTGCCTCACCCAACACAGAAGTATCTGACACAAAATGTCAATCGTGCTGCAAATGAGACACCCTACCCTATAATATCAGTCACTGTAACTCTCCCAGGGGAGCAGAAAGCTTGGGAAATGTTCTTCCTTTCCAAGTTTACTTACCTTCCCTAGCTCCCACTGACTCAAGCAATTACATTTTGCCCAAACACAGTAGGAAGTAAATAACATTTTGATTAATTGAATGCAGGAAAAGGAGTGGTCTGTCTCCCCCTACCCAACTCAGTTAATTTTTGAAAGAAATATTTGGTAAACTGAGAGTACATCTGTAGTTAGAATTCAGATTACAAGGTTTCATAATTTAATTAAATTGGCCTTTCAGTCTCTATCCCTTAATTTACTAAGTGTTTAGAAGCAGGAGTAAATCTTAATAACTGCAAGCCTCTTAGGCAAAAATTTATCTCTAGAACATGCCATCAATTTAGCTACAGGGTTAAATTGTTTTACTTTATTTGTTCTGTTCAGATCCCTGCAAGACAGACACATTTGGAAGAGACTTTCTGCTTGAAAGACTGTTGCAAAAGTGGCCTGTCATACTCTTTCTTGAAAGGGAGGATGCTGACTTAAGGGAAATGACAATTTCATGTACCCTATCTAAGGTTTAAGAAACGACCTAAAGTCAAAAAATAAGCCTATTTTCAAGAGGCAGAGAGGAGCACTTAGGATAAAATGGACTGAAGTTTGTGCTTCTCAATGCTGGCTGCATATAAGAATCACCTGGGAAGATTAAAAGCATACAAATGCCTAGGCCACCACCACCCCCACTCCCACCTGCGTGATTTTAAGCAAAATCTCTAAATGGAGCCTAGGTAGCAAAAGGTTACAAATATCCCCATCTGCTTTGTAGATACTGCCAGGGTTGAGAACCCTGGCTTAAGTGAAGAAATAAATGTCTATTACATTAACGTTTGAGCGATTTTGGAGAGCTATACTAGGCAATATTGCTGGGTTGTTTTTAATTTACAACAATAATAGATGTCTTGCTATACAGGGAACCAACAAATCTTACACATCATTAGTAATATTGCCTTACATTTCTATTTTCATTGTCAATTTTAGAAGACCCATGCATACTTAATTCTCAAAGAGTAATTGGAAAACACATTTCATTTTTTTTTAGATGGAAAAAAAATGAGCTCAGAAAGCCCACTGGACTTACCCAAATTCAAGTTGGTTGGTTCCTTCTTTCCTCCATTCATTTATTTCTTCAATAACATATATTGAGTGTCTGTGTGATGGAGACTCATGAGTTAATACTTCAGGACTTACAGAAGCAGGACCCCGAATTTCAGGCGAGAGAAGGCTCCAGAGCAAAAGGAATGTGGTATTATAAAGGAAATGAAAATAGGTTTCCTGTGAAAAGTTTTCTGTCATAGGGTGCTGTGGCAGAGATCTTACAATTTTTAATCCATTGGAATTGGTATTGCCTTCTCTTCACATCTCAGCTCCTTTTCTTCAGCATTTATGATCTCTTCTCTCCAATCCAGGCACTTAATCTCAGTTTTCAACACAAAGTCCTCTTTGTCAGACTTTTCTCATCCCATTGTGGTGCTGAATATCCTCCACATGTTCCTCTGCTCCAACGATCAGTGTTCTCTCACCGCCCACCCACTATATTGACCATGTGACCGAGGGCTAGCCAATCAGGTTTCTCTGTTCATGGTGATTGGTCTAAATGTGAGTATGTGTTTCCAGCGTGGCCAATCATAGCTCTTCACTTGAGGATACAAGGAGACAGTATATCTAATTTGTGGCTCTTGAGCTGCGAGATGTCTTGTCTGTTTTGTCTCTTGAAGAGATAGTTGTCTGTGGCATGAGACACTAAGGTCAGCTAAAAGAGGAGGCACGACAGGCAGAATCAGGTGATGGAGAGAGTGGGAACTCGAACTATATGGGGCTGTGCCCTGGATCCACCTGTGCCTTCGACTTCCCAATTATATAAGCTAATAAATTTCTCTTGAAGTATGAAGGGAGAATGAGTTGTATTTGTCAGTCTTGTAACAAAATAACCTGATTATTATACCCAGTGTCTTAAAGACTTGGGGCATTTGAATATAGTTTTGCTTAACCAGTTTCAGCTCATAATGGTGCTGTCATACATAATTGAAAATCTTAAGGACAATCCTCCAATCATAGCCTTTGGCCTTGGCTACAAAGGATATCCCTCTAAGGATCATGGAGTATGAAGCTTTTTAGTGCAGTCATTCTCCAAGTGCTGTACTGGACCAGCAGCATCAGCCTCACATTTGTTGTTGTTGTTGTTGTTGTTGTTGTTGTTGTCGTTGTTAGAAAGGCAAATTCTCAGGCCCCTCCCAGGATTTACTGAATTGGAAACTCTAGGTGGAGCTCAGCAATCTGTGGTTTAAGAACCTCTCCAAGTGATCTTAATGCATGCTAAAAGTAAAGAAGTAATGTTGTAAAATCAAAACATGCCCACGCCCTTTTTATGAGAGGTATTTAAAGCTCATTTTGGGTGAAAATATTTAAAATGCTTGTCACACACACACACACAATCTTATTTGTCTAGATAGTTTTCCAGACCTAGACAACCTGGAAATGTCTTAAATTACTTTCAATAATGACAACAAATAGTAAAAGTCATAGGTCAACTTCACTGAATGCCTATTATATACCAGGGATCACACCACTTCCTTTAAATGTATTATTTCCTTTTTGAAAGTTGGGACAGTGGAATTTTTTTGGATTCACTGTCTCGCTGAAATGAGTTCTCAATACCTTGGCAATAATCCCTGGATTAATGACTCCATAGGTACATTTCTTCTATGTATGGGATGCATTTTTGAGGCCCCTCTTATTTTCTCAGAAGAGATACCATCATTCGAAAGAACCAATGAAAAATTCTTGATGTAAATAGGAGAAGCTTTTGTGAGGAAATTAAGATTGGAAATTTCTTGCAAATAATTCAGTATTTTCCTGTTATTACATAAGCATGTGTGACCCAGGTGGAATCATGGCACAATTTACAAGCCATCTGTTAGAAATATGGTAACTTGAAACTAATAATAATAATAATAATATGATACTGTGGAGAGGGAATTATACCTTATGTATCTGGCTGCTGTCATTTTCAATGCTGATCCATACCAGCCAGCTGAGCATCTTAATAATTACCTAACGGCTAGTGGAAGGTATACTTTTCTGACTCTGAATCAGATGATCTAAATGGAGCCCAGGAATCCATACTATATGAAAAGGGACCAAGGACATTCAGTTAGACCAGAACCTTTCTAAATGAAGATTATTGGTGTATAGACTGTTCACTGATTGTTTGGGGAAATCATCATAAAGGCTATGGGAAGTCTGTAAATGACTGCCACTTTAATCTGTTTTCTATTCTGAATTCTGGTGTGAAGTTTTATTTAAAGAAAGAGGTACTGCAATTATTTTATTTATTTATTTTTAATATATGAAATTTACTGTCAAATTGGTTTCCATACAACACCCAGTGCTCATCCCAAAAGGTGTCCTCCTCAATACCCATCACCCACCCTCCCCTCCCTCCCACCCCCCATCAACCCTCAGTTTGTTCTCAGTTTTTAACAGTCTCTTATGCTTTGGCTCTCTCCCACTCTAACCTCTTTTTTTTTTTTCCTTCCCCTCCCCCATGGGTTTCTGTTAAGTTTCTCAGGATCCACATAAGAGTGAAACCATATGGTATCTGTCTTTCTCTGTATGGCTTATTTCACTTAGCATCACGTTCTCCAGTTCCATCCACGTTGCTACAAAAGGCCATATTTCATTTTTTCTCATTGCCACGTAGTATTCCATTGTGTATATAAACCACAATTTCTTTATCCATTCATCAGTTGATGGACATTTAGGCTCTTTCCATAATTTGGCTATTGTTGAGAGTGCTGCTATAAACATTGGGGTACAAGTGCCCCTATGCATCAGTACTCCTGTATCCCTTGGGTAAATTCCTAGCAGTGCTATTGCTGGGTCATAGGGTAGGTCTATTTTTAATTTTCTGAGGAACCTCCACACTGCTTTCCAGAGCGGCTGCACCAATTTGCATTCCCACCAACAGTGCAAGAGGGTTCCCGTTTCTCCACATCCTCTCCAGCATCTATAGTCTCCTGATTTGTTCATTTTGGCCACTCTGACTGGCGTGAGGTGATATCTGAGTGTGGTTTTGATTTGTATTTCCCTGATAAGGAGTGATGTTGAGCATCTTTTCATGTGCCTGTTGGCCATCCGGATGTCTTCTTTAGACAAGTGTCTCTTCATGTTTTCTGCCCATTTCTTCACTGGGTTATTTGTTTTTCGGGTGTGGAGTTTGATGAGCTCTTTATAGATTTTGGATACTAGCCCTTTGTCCGATATGTCATTTGCAAATATCTTTTCCCATTCCGTTGGTTGCCTTTTAGTTTTGTTGGTTGTTTCCTTTGCTGTGCAGAAGCTTTTTGTCTTCATAAGGTCCCAGTAATTCACTTTTGCTTTTAATTCCCTTGCCTTTGGGGATGTGCTGAGTAAGAGATTGCTACGGCTGAGGTCAGAGAGGTCTTTTCCTGCTTTCTCCTCTAAGGTTTTGATGGTTTCCTGTCTCACATTCAGGTCCTTTATCCATTTTGAGTTTATTTTTGTGAATGGTGTGAGAAAGTGGTCTAGTTTCAACCTTCTGCATGTTGTTGTCCAGTTCTCCCAGCACCATTTGTTAAAGAGACTGTCTTTTTTCCATTGGATGTTCTTTCCTGCTTTGTCAAAGATGAGTTGGCCATACGTTTGTGGGTCTAGTTCTGGGGTTTCTATTATATTCCATTGGTCTATGTGTCTGTTTTTATGCCAATACCATGCTGTCTTGATGATTACAGCTTTGTAGTAGAGGCTAAAGTCTGGGATTGTGATGCGTCTTGCTTTGGTCTTCTTCTTCAAAATTACTTTGGCTATTCGGGGCCTTTTGTGGTTCCATATGAATTTTAGGATTGCTTGTTCTAGTTTCAAGAAGAATGCTGGTGCAATTTTGATTGCGATTGCATTGAATGTGTAGATAGCTTTGGGTAGTTTTGACATTTTGACAATATTTATTCTTCCAATCCATGGGCAGGGAATGTCTTTCCATTTCTTTATATCTTCTTCAATTACCTGCATAAGCTTTCTATAGTTTTCAGCATACAGATCTTTTACATCTTTGGTTAGATTTATTCCTAGGTATTTTATGCTTCTTGGTGCAATTGTGAATGGGATCAGTTTCTTTATTTGTCTTTCTGTTGCTTCATTGTTAGTGTATAAGAATGCAACTGATTTCTGTACATTGATTTTGTATCCTGCAACTTTGCTGAATTCATGTATCAGTTCTAGCAGACTTTTGGTGGAGTCTATCGGATTTTCCATGTATAATATCATGTCATCTGCAAAAAGCGAAAGCTTGACTTCATCTTTGCCAATTTTGATGCCTTTGATTTCTTTTTGTTGTCTGATTGCTGATGCTAGAACTTCCAGCACTATGTTAAATAACAGCGGTGAGAGTGGGCATCCCTGTCGTGTTCCTGATCTCAGGGAAAAAGCTCTCAGTTTTTCCCCATTGAGGATGATGTTAGCTGTGGGCTTTTCATAAATGGCTTTTATGATGTTTAAGTATGTTCCTTCTATCCCAACTTTCTCAAGCGTTTTTATTAAGAAAGGGTGCTGGATTTTGTCAAAGGCCTTTTCTGCATCGATTGACAGGATCATATGGTTCTTCTCTTTTTTTTTGTTAATGTGATGTATCACGTTGATCGATTTGCGAATGTTGAACCAGCCCTGCATCCCAGGAATGAATCCCACTTGATCATGGTGAATAATTCTTTTTATATGCTGTTGAATTCTATTTGCTAGTATCTTATTGAGAATTTTTGCATCCATATTCATCAGGGATATTGGCCTGTAGTTTTCTTTTTTTGCTGGGTCTCTGTCTGGTTTAGGAATCAAAGTAATACTGGCTTCATAGAATGAGTCTGGAAGTTTTCCTTCCCTTTCTATTTCTTGGAATAGCTTGAGAAGGATAGGTATTATCTCTGCTTAAACGTCTGGTAGAACTCCCCTGGGAAGCCATCTGGTCCTGGACTCTTATTTGTTGGGAGATTTTTGATAACCGATTCAATTTCTCGCTGGTTATGGGTCTGTTCAAGCTTTCTATTTCCTCCTGATTGAGTTTTGGAAGCGTGTGGGTATTTAGGAATTTGTCCATTTCTTCCAGGTTGTCCAATTTGTTGGCATATAATTTTTCATAGTATTCCCTGATAATTGTTTGTATCTCTGAGGGATTGGTTGTAATAATTCCATTTTCATTCATGATTTTATCTATTTGGGTCATCTCCCTTTTCTTTTTGAGAAGCCTGGCTAGAGGTTTGTCAATTTTGTTTATTTTTTCAAAAAACCAGCTCTTGGTTTCGTTGATCTGCTCTACAGTTTTTTTTAGATTCTATATTGTTTATTTCTGCTCTGATCTTTATTATTTCTCTTCTTCTGCTGGGTTTAGGCTGCCTTTGCTGTTCTGCTTCTATTTCCTTTAGGTGTGCTGTTAGATTTTGTATTTGGGATTTTTCTTGTTTCTTGAGATAGGCCTGGATTGCAATGTATTTTCCTCTCAGGACTGCCTTCGCTGCATCCCAAAGTGTTTGGATTGTTGTATTTTCATTTTCGTTTGTTTCCATATATTTTTTAATTTCTTCTCTAATTGCCTGGTTGACCCACTCATTCTTTAGTAGGGTGTTCTTTAACCTCCATGCTTTTGGAGGTTTTCCAGACTTTTTCCTGTGGTTGATTTCAAGCTCCATAGCATTGTGGTCTGAAAGTATGCATGGTATAATTTCAATTCTTGTAAACTTATGAAGGACTGTTTTGTGACCCAGTATATGATCTATCTTGGAGAATGTTCCATGTGCACTCAAGAAGAAAGTATATTCTGTTGCTTTGGGATGCAGAGTTCTAAATATATCTGTCAAGTCCATCTGATCCAATGTATCATTCAGGGCCCTTGTTTCTTTATTGACCGTGTGTCTAGATGATCTATCCATTTCTGTAAGTGGGGTGTTAAAGTCCCCTGCAATTACCACATTCTTATCAATAAGGTTGCTTATGTTTATGAGTAATTGTTTGATATATCTGGGGGCTCCGGTATTCGGCGCATAGACATTTATAATTGTTAGCTCTTCCTGATGGAGAGACCCTGTAATTATTATATAATGCTCTTCTTCATCTCTTGTTACAGCCTTTAATTTAAAGTCTAGTTTGTCTGATATAAGTATGGCTACTCCAGCTTTCTTTTGGCTTCCAGTAGCATGATAAATAGTTCTCCATCCCCTCACTCTCAATCTAAAGGTGTCCTCAGATCTCAAATGAGTCTCTTGTAGACAGCAAATAGATGGGTCTTGTTTCTTTATCCATTCTGATAGCCTATGTCTTTTGGTTGGCGCATTTAATCCATTTACATTCAGTGTTATTATGGAAAGATACGGGTTTAGAGTCATTGTGATGTCTGTATGTTTTATGCTTGTAGTGATGTCTCTGGTACTTTGTCTCACAGGATCCCCCTTAGGATCTCTTGTAGGGCTGGTTTAGTGGTGACAAATTCCTTCAGTTTTTGTTTGTTTGGGAAGACCTTTATCTCTCCTTCTATTCTAAACGACAGACTTGCTGGATAAAGGATTCTCGGCTGCATATTTTTTCTGTTTAGCACACTGAAGATATCGTGCCAAGCCTTTCTGGCCTGCCAAGTTTCAAAAGAGAGATCAGTCACGAGTCTTATAGGTGTCCCTTTATATGTGAGGGCACGTTTATCCCTTGCTGCTTTCAGAATTTTCTCTTTATCCTTGTATTTTGCCAGTTTCACTATGATATGTCGTGCAGAAGATCGATTCAAGGTACGTCTGAAGGGAGTTCTCTGTGCCTCTTGGATTTCAATGCCTTTTTCCTTCCCCAGTTCAGGGAAGTTCTCAGCTATAATTTCTTCAAGTACCCCTTCAGCACCTTTCCCTCTCTCTTCCTCCTCTGGGATACCAATTATGCGTATATTATTTCTTTTTAGTGTATCACTGAGTTCTCTAATTTTCCCCTCATACTCCTGGATTTTTTTATCTCTCTTTTTCTCAGCTTCCTCTTTTTCCATAACTTTATCTTCTAGTTCACCTATTCTCTCCTCTGCCTCTTCAATCCGAGCCGTCGTCGTTTCCATTTTGTTTTGCATTTCATTTAAAGCGCTTTTCAGCTCCTTGTGACTGTTCCTTAGTCCCTTGATCTCTGTCGCAAGAGATTCTCTGCTGTCCTGTATACTGTTTTCAAGCCCAGCGATTAATTTTATGACTATTATTCTAAATTCACTTTCTGTTATAGTATTTAAATCCTTTTTGATCAGTTCATTAGCTGTTGTTATTTCCTGGAGATTCTTCTGAGGAGAATTCTTCCGTTTGGTCATTTTGGATATTCCCTGGAGTGGTGGAGACCTGCAGGGCACTTTCCTGGTGCTGTGGTGTATAACTGGAGTTGGTGGGCGGGGCCGCAGTCAGACCTGATGTCTGCCCCCAGCCCACCTCTGGGGCCACAGTCAGACTGGTGTGTGCCTTCTCTTCCCCTCTCCTAGGGGCGGGATTCACTGTGGGGTGGCGTGGCCCATCTGGGCTACTTGCACACTTCCAGGCTTGTGGTGCTGGGGATCTGGCGTATTAGCTGGGGTGGGTTGGCAAGGTGCGTGGGGGCAGGAGGGGCAGGCTTAGCTCGCTTCTCCTTAGGTGATCCACTTCAGGAGGGGCCCTGTGGCAGCGGGAGGGGGTCAGATCCGCTGCCAGAGGTTTGGCTCCCCAGAAGCACAGAGTTGGGTGTTTGCGCGGAGCGAGCAAGTTCCCTGGCAGGAACTGGTTCCCTTTGGGATTTTGGCTGGGGGATGGGCGGGGGAGATGGCGCTGGCGAGCGCCTTTGTTCCCCACCAAGCTGAGCTCTGCCATCTGGGGGCTCAGCAGCTCTCCCTCCCTTTGTCCTCCAGCCTTCCCGCTTTCGGAGCAGAGCTGTTAACTTATGACCTCCCAGACGCTAAGTCGCGCTTGCTGTCGGAACACAGTCATCTGGCCCCTCCGCTTTTGCTAGCCAGACTCAGGGGCTCTGCTTGGCCAGCGAGCCGCCCCTCTGCCCCGGCTCCCTCCCGCCAGTCCGTGGAGCTCGCACCGCCTCGCCGCCCTTCCTACCCTCTTCCGTGGACCTCTGGTCTGCGCTTGGCTCCGGAGACTCCGTTCTGCTAATCCTCTGGCGGTTTTCTGGGTTATTTAGGCAGGTGTAGGTGGAATCTAAGTGATCAGCAGGACGTGCGGTGAGCCCAGCGTCCTCCTACGCCGCCATCTTCCCTCCTCTCTTCCCTACCTCTCCTGCAATTATTTTTTTAAATCACTATTTTGGTTTATCCTTTTGTTTAGGTTTATAGGATTGGGACTGGAAAACAGGACTTCTGACTCCTGTTACAGTGTTCTGCCTGCACCAGAGAGCCAATAAGGATCAAATACCATTGTGGGAAAGAGTTTTCTTGGCATTTTCTAGCTTTCCAACTATAAGGCGGGTTTAGAGATATGATAATTTGGTCAGGTTCTGTGTGACTTCTAACTTGGGATATCATTTAAAGTCTTAACCTTTCTGGACTTTGCTTGTTCATTCACAGAAATCTACTGAGAAGTTATACAGCTGCTGTGTGCACACACCCATGCCTTTTCGGTGATAGCTGGAGGAAAAATAAAGGTGTATTAAGTTTAGGGTTTAGAAGCAGAGAAACTTGCACTTTCCTTTCTTCCTTTTTCTGAGGTCTCCTCTTTGATTTGAAAGTGCATCTTCTTGAGGAGATATACTAGAACACAGTTTTAAGATTCCTATCCCGGGGCGGGGGGTGGGGGGGGGATGGAGAAAGAAACCTTATTTTATAAAACTTTGAAATGGCCAGTTTCTGATTATGAGATCTCAACCTGGTTTTGGAGAAGACTGAAAATTAGTCACTGACAGACATAGGTATAAAGATATTTAAGGCAGAGGTTCATAAAATAGGGTCCATGGAAAATCAGGGAAGAGATTTGTACATATAATCTGTGTAGGACCCTTATCCTCCTAAACCATCCCCCCACACACATATATTCTGTCTCAGAGAGGATGTTTCTAAGTTTCCTTTGTAAAAATGAGACAAGCAACAGAAAAATAATCATTATGGCCCCTCTTACTAACTGGGATACCTTCTGTTGGTGGCTACATATGTCCATCTAGTAATCCACAAAGGGCTGGTTTTGTGCTCAACAGATGACTACAGGGCCGTATGAAATTCCTTTCCTTATACAGCATTGCTAGTTTTATTTTTTGTTTGTTTTTCTTTAGTGAAAAGAAAAGATATGTTAACCTGAAGTAAAAATGTAAAGTAATTTTACCAAAGGAATGTCCAAGTCAGGGTGTTAAAACCTGTGCCTCTTGTTTAGATAACATGTCCCATTGTTTTATCCAAATGAAAGGGGTAATAACTCAGAATTCTTCAGAGAAGCAAAATCAATGGGATGTGCATCCACAGAAAGAGATTTATTACAAGAAATTGGCTTACATGTGTATGGAGGTGGGCAAGTTCCAAGATCTGCAGGGTGAGTCGGCAAGTTGGAGACTATGGCGAGTCAATGGTGTAGCTCCTGTGAAATCCAGGTGCCTGAAAGAGAGAAGAAAGTGGGTCTTTTATGGGCATTCAGCTACATAGAAAAATGATCAGAACATCACATGTGGGCAGACTCAAAGGTTAAGTGAAATTGTTGAAAGTGTTCTAAATTATACTGTGTTTCTTCAAATCCTAGTGTTAGGAAATTAAAGTCGCAATAGTATTTAAACTATTTACTGTGTACTTTAACCATTGGCATTCATAAGTTTGCCCTTAAGTAGTTTCATACAACTTTTCAAATAACTTTACGGAATCAAAAGAAATCACGTTTGCCTATAAATTATCCCAGAGCAAAGAGAGATGATGATGGAGGGGACTTGTTTTCATCATAGTACAGTAATTTAATTTTACTTAGACCTGTAATATATTGTTCCCCTAATGGCCTCCCAGCCCCAACTCCCAGTATGGAGCCCAGTATGTAGTTGGGAAGCCTATGACTGAAGAAATTCTCTGTTGGCCCAGGAGATTATTTCTAAACACCTTTATTCTTTTGTTCCTGTTCTATAAATCCTTATACCAGCACACTTTGAATGTGGTGTAAGTATCAACCCCCAAATAAGAAAGTAGATTCTGACAGAGCTATATAATCAAAAGTAATTTTCCTTTTGCGACTATTCCACAAAGAAAAAAAGAACACTTGAAGTTGTTCAGCTACTTCCATTGTCTTACATTAGTATTCTTTTTTGAGAGTTGTCAGATAAAGCTAGGGCAAAGCTGAAATAATAATATCCTGTATCATTTTATTTTTTATTTTTGTATTTCTCCTCTAACTTACTGCCTGTCTCTTTTCAGTGTTTCCTACCATCCTTTTATATTGCCTGCTGGGCCAATCTTTTCTCAAATCAAACAGTTGAATTTTCTTATTATGTTTCAAATATCTTAAAGATGCTCCTGTGTTTCCAGGACTCCTTGCAGCTAGGCAACAGTCCTATGAGCTCTAGCCCACATGGGGAGAAAAGAGGGTGTGTAGCTTGGAAGGCTTGGAAAAGGAAGCAAAGGCTTGAGTTCTAGGATCCTCTATGTGCTGATTTTACTTTGGAGGTGAGTGAGCACAAGATTAAGATAAAGGCAGGTCACAGTAGAGGCATCTGGAGTTTTTCAGAGAATATGGTGCAAATTTGTCTTCCAATAAAAACAAATGAAAAAAAGAAACATAAGTTTTAAATATTAAATCTTCAGAGAGGAAATTTCTCACCCCAAATCAGGGCACAGCAAATTCTAAGCTCAGAGATACAGATGCAAGTGTGATGCTGTTTAAAGTTGGCGGAGAGAGGTGATAAACCAGGGTAGCACTGACAGTCAGGGATTCACCTGGTTCAGAATGTGGGTGCCATTACTACTGGAAAGTTGAGGAGGAAAGCCTAGGACATATTTCATGCATTGAGAGTCCAAAGGGCCACTGAGGAAGAGGGATTTGCCTTATGACCTAGATCATATATTCTTTATACTGCTGCCAAAACTTCTTGACTTGGGAATGATGTGGCTGTAAGTATAGATGCAATCTGCCTTCATGACTTTGGAAATAGCTGATGGAAAGAGCTCCCTTGTGCTATTCACCTTCCAACATAACTAGAAATAATAATAACAAAAGACAACCTACATGGCACCCTTAATATTTGTCAGGCACATTGATAAGTGCTTTGCATACATGACCTCACTGAATCTTCCCAGCAATACAATGAGCTATCACTATTACCACTTCAAACATGAGGAGATGAAGTTGAACAATATGAAGTACATTGTCCATTCATCTAGAGAGTGCAGGAAAAGGAATATGATTCCAGCAGCACAAGATACATAATTTGCAGGATCCTTTGTTAGAAAATATTTTTATCTTTACATTTAAAGCAGCTTTGTTGAGGTATAATTGATAATAAAAGCTGCATATACCCAATGTACACAATTTGATGTGTTTGGAAATATGCATACACTGTGAAATTGTCACCAGTCAAGGTAATAGATATATACATCACCACCAGAAGTTCCTTGTGTCTCTTGGTTTTGTTTTGTTTGTTATTTTGTTTGTGGGTGTGTGTATTTGTATATGTTTGTGGTAAGAACACTTAACATGGGATCTACCCTCTTAACAAATTTTTAAGTGATCAATGCAGTATGGATACAGATATTGATATTGATAGTAATATAGGTACTGTTGTACAACAGATCTATAGAACTTATTCATCTTGTATACCTAAAACTTCATATTCATTGAACAACAACTCATTTTTCTCTCTCCTCCCAGCTACTGGAAACCACCATTCTCTTTTTTCTTCTATGAGTCTGCCTATTTTAGCTACTTCCTAATTGGAATCATGAAATAGATGTTCTATGACTGACTTATTTCACTTAATACAATGTCCTTCAGGTCACTACATGATATCACAAATGGCAGGATTGTTTTCTTTGTTGAAGCTGGGTAGTATTCTGTTGTGGATTATATCATATTTTCTTTATCCATTCAACTGTTAATGGACATTTGGATTGTTTCCCTATTTTGGCTAGTGTGAATAATGCTGGTGCAGATATCTCTTTGGTGGTGGTGCAGATATCTCTTTGATGTAATAATTTCAATTATTTTGGATATAGCCCCAGAAGTGGGATTTCTGGATAATATGGAGTTATAATTTTAATCTTTTGAGGAATCTCCATACTGTTTCCCAATAGCAGCTTGCAACATTTTACTTTCCCATACAGTAGTATACAAGGGCTCCAATTTCTCTACATCCTCACCATTGTTTTTTATCTTTTAGATTTTTTTTGTTTTGATAATAGCTAATATAACAGGTGAAGTCATATATCACTGTGGTTTTGATTCGTATTTCCATGATGATTAGTTATATTGAGCAATTTTTCATATACCAGTTGGCAATTTTTATGTCTTCTTTGGAGAAGTGTCTATTCAAGTCCTTTGCCTATTTTTAATTAATTAATTTATTAATTGCTCTTGAGTTGTAGGAATTGGTTGTATATTTTGGATATCAGACCCTTATTATATATATAGTGTGCAAATTTTTCTCCTATTTTTTAGGTTGCCTTTTCATTTTGTTGTTTTCTTTACTGTGCAGAAGCTTTTTAGTTTGATGTTATCCCACTTGTCTATTTTTGCTTTTGTTGCCTGTGTTATTGGTATCATATGCAAGAAATCATTGCTAAGACCGAAGATTTCTCCCTATTTTTTCATCTAAGAGCTTTACAATTTTAGTTCTTACATTTAAGTGTTTCATCCATTTTGAGTTTAATTATTTTCTACGATGTAAGATAGGGGTCCAGCTTCGTTCTTTTGTATATCACTATCCAATTTTTCCAATACCTATCCTATTGAAGAAACTATCCTCTCCCCATTGTGTATTCTTGGCATCTTTGTGGAAGATCAATTGACCATATATGTGTAGATTTATATGGGGGCTCTCTTTCTATTCTATTGGTCTATATGTCTGCCTTTATGCCATTGCATATTGTTTTCATTACTGTAGCTTTATAATATTTTTTTCAAATCAAGAAGTTGGTGGCCCCACCTCGGTATTTGTTTCTCAGGGTTACTTTTCTATTTGGAGTCTTTGTGGTTCTATATGATATTTAGGATTTTTTTTCTATTTCTGTGAATAATGCCGTTGAAATTTTGATTGGGATAACATTGCATCTTTCGGTCACTTTGATAGCATAGATATTTTAATAATAATTTATTCAATTCATGAACATGGAGTGTCTTCTCATTTGTGTTTTCTTTAATTTCTTTCATCAATGTTTTATCATTTTCAGTGTACATATCTTTCATCTTCTTGGTTAAATTTGTTCCTAAGTATTTTTTTATTTTAGATGCTACTATAAATTAAGCATTTTCTTAATTGTCTTTTTGGATAGTTTATTCTTAGCATATAGACATGAAACTGATTTTTATATGTTGATTTTGTAACCTGCAAATTTACTGGTTTATCTTAATAATTTTTTTTATTTGTTGTTGTGGAGACCTTTTTCTTGCCTAATTACACTGGCTAGGAATTCCAGGACTATGTTGAAAAGAATTAGCAGGCATGGGAATCAAGATTTTGTTTCAGATCTTAGAGAAAAATATTTGAGTGGTTTACCACTGATTGTAATGTTAGTTGTGGGTTTTTCTTATATGGCCTTTATCATGTGGAGGTAAATTCCACCTAAACATAGTCTGTTGAGTGTTTGTATGATAAAGCTGTGTTCGATTTTGTTGAATGCTTTTTCTGCATCTATTGAGGTGACTATATGATTTTTATCCTTTGTTATGTTAGTATGTTAAATATCACTTATTAATTTGCATATGTCAAACCATCCTTGCATCCTAAAAATAAATCCCACTTGATCATGGTGTATGATTCTTTTAATGTGCTGTTGAATTTGGTGCACTAGTATTTTATTGAGGATTTTTCTGTCCATCAAGGATTTTGGTCTGTAATGTTATTTTCTTATAGTGTCTTTATCTGGCTTTGAAATGAGGATAATGCTGACTTAGTAAAATGACTTTGGGAGTATACCTTCCTCTTCAATTTTTAAAGAATATTTTGAGAAGGATTATTATTAATTCTTCTTTAATTATTTGATAGAATTCACCAAGGAGACCATCTGGTCCTACTATTTTTTGATGTTGTTGGAAGGCTTTTATTACTGTTTCATTGTTCATACTTGTTATTGATATGTTCAGATTTTCTATTTAAAATTTTTTTTAATGTTTATTCATTTTTTGAGAGACAGAGAGATACAGAACATGAGTGGGGAAGGGGCTGAGAGAGAGGGAGACAGAGAATATGAAGCAGGCCCCAGGGTCTGAGCTGTCAGCACAGAGCCCAATGTAGGGCTAGAACCCATGAACTTGGAAATCATGACCTAAGCCAAGGTCAGATGTTTAACTGACTGAGCCACCCAGGCACCCCATATTTTCTCTTTCTTCATGATTCACTCTTGATAGGTTGAATATCACCAGGAATGTATTGATTTCTTCTAGGTTATCACATTTTTTGGTCTCTTATAATCCTTTCTATTTCTGTGGTGTCAGTTGTAATGTCTTTTTTTAATATATTATTTCTTTTATTATAGTTATCTTTTTTCTTAGTCTAACAAAGATTTGTTAATTGTATTTAACTTTTAAAAACAACTTTTTGTTTCCTTGATTGTTTTGTTTTGCTTTTATAGTCTGCATTTCACTTATTTCTTCTTTGATCTTTACTGTTTCCTTCCTCTCCTAAGTTAAGATTTAGTCTGTTCTTCTTTTTCTAGTTCCTTGTGGTGTAAAGTTAGGTTGTTAATTTGAGAGCTTTCTTATTTTTAAATGTAAATAAAGTGCATTCTTCAAGTTGAAACTAAGGGACACCAAACAGCCACATGAAAGCATGTAAAAGTGTAAAACTCATTGGTGGGGTGCCTGGGTGGCTCAGTTGGTTAAGTGTCCAACTCTTGATTTCAGCTTGGGTCATGATCTCACGTTTCATGAGCTTAAGCCCTGCACTGGGTTCTGAACTGACAATGTGGAGTCTGCTTGGGTTTCTCTCCCTCTCTTTCTTCCCCTCCCTCCTCTCAAAATAAATAAACTTTAAAAAGTAATGGACACCTGTGAAACTTTTCTAGTTTTATACTATTCTTCCTTCCTTTAAGAAGGAAACCTACCTAACAAAAAGGCTTAGAAAAAGACTTTTTGATGCCAGTTTCTCAAGGGAATCTTGTGTCCTCAAATCTTCCATGATTTAAAATTTCTTTAATTAAAAAAAAATTTAATGTTTACTTACTTTTGAGAGAGAGAGAGAGAGACAGAGAGAGAGAAAGGGGGATGGAGGGCAGAGAGAGAGGGAGATATAGAACCTGAAACAGGCTCCTGTCTCTAAACTGGTAGCAGAGCCCAAAGCAGGGCTCAAACTCACAAACCATGAGATCGTGACCTGAAATGAAGTTGGTCACTTAACCAACTGAGCCACCCAGGTGCTCCAATCTGCCATTATTTTAAACCTTTAAAATAGACCATGCCATTTTCTGGAACTCCCTGTATCCAAATACTAAAATTAAAGGTTACTAGTACTTTCTGTACAAGTCCACTCTAGTGGACTAGTCCACTAACTACACTCTCAGGAATAGGGGTCTGTAGCTGGCCCCAAACACAATATAGCACTTCTCAGGACACAATAAGAAGTCAGACTTGGAACTATCTGGTCATTCACAGCTATTCCTCATTATGGAGATAATAATAACAGGGCTATTAGAAAATAAAATCATGGTGGATTTGGAAACTATTTAGCTTTCTAAATTCACTCCAATGTAACTAATTAATTGTCTACAACATATCCTTTCATTCTTCTCTGACTTTTACCTTCTGTTTATGCCTAACCCAACAGTCTCTTCTCTCTTGCCTATCTACTCTTTACTTCTATATGTCAACCTCATCTCTTATAAAGTCCATTATTGTCCTCTCTTTTTCTCCCCCTCCTTCCTCTGAGTGATTTCTTCTTCCTCTACCAGTCTGTAGTCCTGGAAATTCATTTACCACCCTCCAAGCCTTTGAGAAGATAGTCACTTCCAATGAGATATCAGTGTTTTACATTTGGGGCATTTTATTCTGGCAATGATGTAACTTTCCAGTGTAAACGTGGTAAGATCCAACAAGATATATTAAAGTGCACATGCCCTCTGAGGCACTGTGTAAATCGAATCAAGTATTTCCATTATCACAACTTGAGTAGCAGCAACCAGCAGTAGTCTGCCCTTGAAGTGTTTATTCTCATCTAGGCCTGATCATGCATTTATGGGTTAATATTTAAATACTCTAAGACTTGTTTTTTAGTATATTTTAAAGTAGTAGTGTGATGGTGATTTTATCTTTCTATTTCTATTACAGGGGACCACAGGTGGTATCCACCGTGGCCCAGACATGCATATTACTGCAAAATGTCTGGTATTTTTATAGCTGTGGCTTGGAGCTCTCATACATTGCCGATGAGATGAAGTGCTATGCTCTTGGTTTCTGTAGTGATTTTCTTATCAGTTGTGGGGTTTAAAATACCTCCAGGAAGACCTCAGAGAACAGTTGTTCCAAGCGGCTTAGTCTTTTTTCCTCTCCTTTCATTTTCCTTCATTTTTTATTTATTAATTTACTTATTTTGAGTCTCTATGGGTAAAAATATCTTATTGGGGCTAGTTTTGCTCCAAGAAAGGTAAGACTATTGAAAAGAACTATAGCCATCAAATTTCATGGAGGGAAGGGGAAAAGAAGAGGAAGGTTACAATGAAAAGGACCCTGATTTTTACATAAATAGACAACAGATAAAAAAGATTTCAGAAAATACAAGGGATATATCAATCAGTTTTCTCTCTCTTTGAAAAGCATAGCAATATGATTTTATGTCTGTCAAATAGATTCTAAAAGGGTATCTTCTGAGTTAAAATTTTGAACCATATATTTTTACTCATATGTGGATACTGAGAAACTTAACAGAAGACCATGGGGGAGGGGAAGGGGAAAAAAAAGTTACAGAGAGGGAAGGAGGCAAACCATAAGAGACTCTTAAATACTGAGAACAAACTGATAGTTGATGGGGGTAGGGGAGAGGAGAAAGTGGGTGATGGGCATTGAGGAGGGCACCTGTGGGGATGAGCACTGGGTGTTGTATGGAAACCAATTTGATAATAAATTATATTTAATATAAAAAAAAGAGAACCACTCAAAAATAAATAAATAAAATAAAAAATAAATTAAAAATTTGAAAAAAAAAAGAGAGAAAGAGAGAAAGAAACAAACTTTTGCATTAAGTACACCTGAGCAATGAAGTAACTCTGGGTGGGAAGAAAGGGGCAGAGGAGCAGATTTTTAAAAAGTAATAATCTTAGTTTTGTTTTATAGTTGAACCATGAGTCAACATTTTCAATTTGGTCACTAGTTGGTTTTTTGTTTTTGTTTTTGTTTTTTTTTTTAAGATTTTTGAAAGTGAAAGGAATCTATTACTGGCTTTACTACCATGATCAAATATTCTAGGCATTCTTATGCCTGAAATTTCAATTTTACACAAGGCACTTTCAACTGCAGCTGCTGGAAAATACTAGTTTATGAGATGTGAGCGAATTCAATTTGAAAAAAAATTTGTAGAGCTTTTAGTCTGTGTATAGCACTGAACATCATGGAGTGTATGAAAGAAGACATCATGATGTAGCATATGACCAGCAATGTGGAAAAATTCCAGGGCAATATGAAACAGCTGGTGGTGGGGCTCAAATGTGGCAACACTGTAATTACTTGGAGGGATCCAAGGAGGGAGGGATTGTGTCAGGTAGAGTGAGGCTTGAATAAATGCCTAAAAGGGGGGTGCCCTGGGTGGCTGATTTGGTTAAGGATCTGTTAAAAGTTCAGGTCATGATCTCACGGTTTGAGTTCCGCCCCGCGTCAGGCTCTGTGTTGACACTGCAGAGCCTGGAGCCTGCTTCAGATTCTCTGTCTCCCTCTCTCTCTGCCCCACCCCTCTTCGTTCTCTCTCTCTCTCTCTCAAAAATAAACATTAAAAAAATTTTTTAAAGAAATGTTAAAAAGGTTTCCATGCACCTAGGTGGCTCAGTTGGTTAAGCATCTGACTGGATTTTGGTTTAGGTCATGATATCATGGTTCATAAGATGGAGCCCTACGTCAAGCTCTGCACTGGTGGCATGGAGACTGCTTGAGATTCTCTCTCTCTCTCTCTCTCTCTCTCCCTCCCTCCCACATGTGCTCTCTCTCTCTCCCCCTCCCACTTGTGCTCTCTTTCTCTCTCAACAATAAATAAAATAAACTCCATTATAAAAAGGATATGAAGGTTTCAACTTGGTAAACAAAGAGCCCTAGATGTGTGGGAAACAGCTTCGAACCAGCCTGGAGGTGGGTAAACTCCACCTGTAAGAGGCATGGTAAGAGCTGCTGCCTCATGTCTCAGATGCTATGAGGAAGTGAGTTCAAGTCAATAATCACAAAATTCTTATAATATATACAGTAATAGAGGTTTTAACATCTCCTAGTGGCAATAGGAAAGGGGATCATCTAGGTGGTGATTGCTAGAAATAAGTATTGTTTCTTTTTCATTATAGTGTTCAGATCAGAAAAACTGGATTCAGCTACTTTTGTATGGATGTTATGAGCATGACCCTAAATAGCAAAGATTGATTTGTTCTTCCTACACATCGTGTTCTAGTGTGTTCTGACTCAAAAGCAATGGTCCTTTCATCTGGCCCACTCAGCCTTAGCATTGCTGCTGACAGTAGCGCGGGGGGGTGGGGGAGTGGTTGATAAACTTAGGAAGGAAAAAAAAAAGAGACCTGGAATCAAAGAATGTTTTCGACTCTTAGGATGCATTTATAATAGCACACACCCTCTTAGAGCAACATAAGCTCTGCAGACTCAGGCTTCTGTAGTTTGAAAGCCAATTGGATTGTTTCAGGGAATGTGGTTTCTGCTGATAATTGGAAGAAGGATAAGAAGGTTATAACAAACAATAAGCTGAAAAGTAAACAACATTTAGAGAACAATTTTATTCAGTATCTCTATTTCTTATAATTAACTCTCAGCTTGGTAATTTGTTTGGAACTCAATTTCCAATAATTTTTTGCAAGTCATAGGATGCTAGGTCTACGGATACACTAACTGTGTTAAGCTAACTACTGAAGTTAAGATTGAAGAATGAAAGGTGGTGAAGTTTTAACAATTGCACACTATCTATATTGGGCAATTGTCACATGGAGAGGAGGGAAATAGGTCATTGTATTTGTTGGCATTACCAAAAGATCAGCATTCATTCATTCATTCATTCACTCACTCATTCATTTATTCACACATTCTCTAATATTTATTATCTTTCATTAGCCAGGCATTGTGTGAGTCTTTTTTAAGATTTTAGGATCAGGCAAGTTTTGTCCTTGAAATCCAGTTACACAATTCGCAATAGTGTATTGTAGTAATGATAATGCTCACTAACATTTATTGTACATTTACTATGTGCCAGCCACTTTTCTTAGTATCAACTCATTTAATAGTAGTACACATTTTATGAGCTAGTATTATTATCATCTGTTCATAATTGAGGCAACTGAAACTGAGGAGGAGTAAGAAACTTCCCAAGGCCACACAGCCAGACAGTATTCCAATCCAGGCAACCTGACTTCAGAATCTGGGCTTTTAAAAACCTTGATAAATGGAGTCCACATCTTTTTAATCAACCAGCAAGAGTGCACTGAATTTATCCACTTTGTGAATCTTTCAAGATCAGAGACCATTTCTATATTATCCCATTATGCTTAGCACCTAGTGTGGAGACCTATAATAGATATCTAATAAGTGTTATTGAATAAATACTTCAAAAAATACTCAAAATATAGAAGATAAGATTTCTATTTGAAGCTATTTATAGCCTAATTACCACTGTAGCTATACCTTATATTTGTTAAGGAAAAACTTTTGCAGCTTAGATATAAAGCAAAATTATTTATAACATGTCCACTGAAAGTCATGCTACTGCACTGTTTGATAGACCCATCCAAGAACTATTAATAATAATTATATTAATTATTTACTAATTCATCTGACCTAGACACTATAAACATAAATGTTTACTTGTGGATTTCTGTATGGTAGAAAAGATAAATCAAAATGTTACACTTTTATTGCCCTCTAGGGCAGTAACCAGTTTTCCTAGCAATCTAACATTGATTTTTTTAACACTTATAAATAAATACTCAGTTCCTTACATGATCTTAGGCTCAGATTTACCATCTTACTGATTCCTTCATAAATAAATCACTATCATATAATCATTCTATATTTGTAAAGAAGTAATGTCTTGTAAGTTTTAAATTTATATTTTGATCCCTTCTTCATCAGGATTTAATGCAAAATATAGATGATATCATCTAAACATTTGTTTATACAGTGATAATAATCATAGCTGACAATTATTAAGGCACTATTCTAAATGAATTCTATGGATGATCTAATTAAATCCGTAAAACAATCTTGTGAAGAAAGTGCTACTTTTAACCCCCTTTTGATGTTGGGGGAGAAAGAAAGTGACCTGCTTAACTGATACTGTTCTAGTCTGGAGGGATTTGAAGTCAAACAGCTTAATTGCAAGACTATCCTATAAACCACTATGCAAAACCTTTATGAACATTTGATCCCTAACATCCTATTACATTAATTACATTAAAGGTCATTAATAAATGAGCATACAGACAAAGGGCTAAATAGTGAGTGATAACTATCTCTTGTTGAATGTTTACCATGTTCAACAATGTGCCAGGGATTTACATATAATAACATTTAATCCTCACAGAACGTTCTGATGTAACTATTATTCTCATTCCAATTTGACCAAAGACGAAACTAGAGAAATTAGAAATCTAATCTAAGTCCACACTGCAGGTGTTCTGATATTCTGATCTTTAGGATGGTCTTCATCTTCTTAAACCCTTTTTTTGATTCTCAGGACATTATATACAGCTTAAATATCTTTTAAAATCCCTCATATTGTTAGAGCTGGTTCCAGCAGGAGAGGCCATTCAGGTAAACCTTCTTCACATTAGCAGAGCATGAGTTAGAGCCATTAAAGTTGTTCACATTCTTACCTAAGCTTATCACATAATCTAGATAAATGAGAATACCAATAGTTATTGTCAAACTAGAATTTTAGCCATTCAATATACAAGAGAAACAAACATTTGGAAATGTGTTTGTGTGCGTGTGTGTGTGTGTATGCAAACATTTGGAAATCATTCACAAACAATGACAAAGATACTAGAAACAAGAATCATTTTTATGTAATAAACAAGGATATTTTATAAGTTAGGGCCAGAAAATTGAAGATAAACATGCATTGTGCAAAAGACACTGGACACTTAAGCTGTACGATTTATCTCAGTCACAGAGAATCTGTCTGTTTGGCCCTGCCACACACACACACACACACACACACACACACTCACTCCTGGAAGAACTTACATTGTCTAATCACTACATTGTTTTCCTCTCTACTTCTTGTAATCCCCTTGAATATCTTTGTAACCTCCATTGTACCTTCCACTTATCGAAATCCTACTCACTAGTCCAGACTTGACTAAAAAGCCATATGTTCCATGCAGACTTCCCTGGAAACTCCAGTCTTCAATCATGCCAACTCCTTCACATTCCTATGGCAGAGATTCTCAAATTGTTTTAAAACCCTTCTGGGCGTTTATTAAAATTCAGACTGTTTGGCTCTTCCCCCAGAGTTTTTAATCAATAGGACTGAGGTGGGATTTCAAACCAAGAAATCTGAGAATCTGTAATTTTAACTGGCCCTCCGGGTAATATTGATCTAGGTGATCTGAAAACCAGGTTTTTGACAAATACTGTTCTGAGCTTTTAGGATTCAGAGATGAGATGGAAATGCATTTATCTGATCAAAGTGTGAGCATCTCCAGAATTTCTTTTCTTGCTCTCTTCTGTATTTGCCTGCCCATTTCCCTGATTTTTTTTTTATTAAACTGAATCAGGAGACTAGGTAGATAGAGAGAAATGAGATTAGAAGGTCAAGAGAAAAAGACAAGTTTCTCTGCCTAAAGCTCAAAGAAAACCAGAGAAAGGTAAGAAATAGGAAGGATACTAAAGCAATTACAGAAATAGAAATAGAGGAAAAGATGGGAGAGAGAAAGGCTGGAAAGAGAGAATATAGAGAAAGGGACAAATTAGGAGGGAAGTGTTTTTGGCACTAGAGCAGGGGTGAGATGTGAGATCCTTGGGATGGAAGGAGAGAGACTTGGAGAAGGCTTGCTGTGGCTTATGAACAGGCCCCCTTGGATGGTCTTGGGAAGACACAACAAAGAATGAGATTTCTTTTCAGCTATTTTTTTTATCTTAGACTACTAAGATTTTCTCAAATGCATTTCTGTACAAGACTGAGCCACGTGAGGACTGTAAAATTTATTAAAGTTATAGAAAAAAAAGTAGACTATTCTCAAGATACTCACTGATTGTGTACATAAGACATGAGTGCAAGTCCCAAAGAATACAAACACACTAATTTGAAGGGATACATGCAACCTTATGTTCATTGCAGCATTATTTATAATAGTCAAATTATGGAAGCCGCCCAAGTGTATATCAATAGGTGAATGGAAAAAGAAGATGTGACACACACACAATGAAATATTTAGCCATAAAAAAGAATGAAATCTTAACATTTGCAACAACATAGATCACGAATGGACCTAGAGGGTATAATGCTAAGTGAAATAAGTCAGTCAGAGAAAGACAAATACCATATTATTTCATTAATAGGTAGAATTTAAGAAACAAAATAAACAAAGTAAAAAGGAGACAAACCAAGAAACAGACTATTAAGTATTGAAAACAAACATATGGTACCAGAGGGATGATGGGTGGAGGCATGGGTGAAATTGGTGATGGGGATTAAGGGTACATTTATCTTGATGAGCACTGAATAATATTTGGAATTGTTGAATCACTATATTGTGCACCTGAAATAAATATACCTCTGTGTGCTAACTACACTGGTATTTAAAAAAAAGAAACTTGAAAAAAGATGAGTCCAAGTGTACCCAAAGTATGGGAACTGGCCTCACAGCCTGGCCCTGGTGTACAAGCTGGGAAGTAAGGAAAAACAAGTCTTCAGAAGGTTACTAGTCTCACGTTCTTTGACCTACATAGCTCTTGCCAGGGGATTGTGGTCGGATTTATCAAGCTGTACTACACTTGCTTTTGAGCATAGGGACCATGTCTTACTCATCTTTGTATCCCTATGGCCCAAGAGTGCCTCCATGTCTACACTTCCAGGAAATGATTTCCCAATCATTATCCCAATCAAGGCTAAGTTGAGTTTCCTGTGAACCCATTCACCCTTGTTTTGCTCTTCTCACAAAACAGAAGAAAACATGGAACTGTTTTTATATAGCGACTGTAAGCTTTCTAATGTCATAAAGAATTAGAGGTACTTCTATTATCTGTTAAAATAGCCATAGGATGCATGAAAAGGCAGAAGGAAAGATTATATTGAGTGGAATCCAGACCCCATAACTGTACCCTTGAAAGTGATATTTCTCTGTTTCATATTTTTTTGACAAATAAAATGAACACCACCGACACTGTGTAAGTTTAATGACACCTTCATCATTGCAATTAAGAAAGAAAATTCTTAAAGAAGCATGAGACAGAGAGGGAGAGAGAGAGAGAGAGAGAGAGAGAGAGAGAGAGAGAGAGAGGAGAATATGAAGAGATAAAAACATTCCCCAGGATTAATTCTTATCCAGGGCACATAGTATATGCAGCCTCTGAATCGCCTTAATTCATCTCTGTCTGTTACTCTGATTCAGATGATAGAGTGGCTTGGTTAAATTGAAATTGAGTTAACTTGACAGCAAAAGAGTGGCATTGTTACTGGCTGAAAATCATTAATTTTGATGTGATAAATTCCTTTCTAATGGGGGCATTTTTATTATCTGGTGTTTTTGTTTTGGTGACTTTTTCCAATAATGTCAATATTTCAAGTAAGCCAGAGGAAAAACAAAACAGTGTTCCACTCCTTTCTCCATTATTATTATACTTTAAAAACTACTTGCTGCTCTAGACTGCTTAAAGTGAAATGAAAAATTAACAGGATCAAGAACACAACAAAATTGTCATTGTAATGTACTGATTAATTCTGAGGTTTTATCAACATATAAACTTGGAAGCAAATGTGAGATATTCTACATCTGGAGATGGGTTGAAAGATTAAACCAACTGGGAATAAAACCCAGTCATCTGGCCATGCCTTAATCAGCAAATGTCCCGCTTTGGGAGCCTGCTGTATAATTAGTGTCTTTGTGCACAGAAATCTGAGGATGCATTACTTATTTAGGTACAAGGGGTTACAACCTTGGCTGCATACATTGTCTCCAGAACTTTAAAAAAACATGTTGCTTCTTAATGATTTATATTTAATTGGTCTGTGATACAGTTGGGCAACAGGATTTTTTAAAGATCCCCATGTGATTTTCTAAGAAGACCAATACACTAAATGAATGGGGACTTGTCTTTAGTGATTCAGTTGTCACCTCAAAGTTTAGGGTCAAAAGCTTTAATTGAGAAATTCTTCACACCAACCTGATGGAAAGTAGATCTCTTCTTGCATAGTAGCTTGGTAGATTAGTAATGGCTACCTGGAGTACCATATTGAAAAGAGAATTAAAGCCACACATGGCTTCAAAAAGACATGGCACTAAGGAAGAGAAGAATGAGTGGTGCTGTAAATACCACATTTTGCCCACTCCTGAATTTTCAAATATACGAGTGTTTAAATTACATTTAATTTAGGTGGAATTTACACTTAAGACATGATCTTAATTGACCAAGGAATCAGCATAGTCGTAACCCAGGTTTTCTACGGCAAAAATTCTCTCTGTCCTGATTCCTTTTTGCTTCCTCTTTCTCTATTTCTCAATTGCAGCTTTGAGTAGGTGCTGATAGAAAATATTGATTAAATGGGTCATAATACTCCCTTTGCACTATGAGCTTCTGGAAGTAAGGAATTGTGTTTTATAATCTTTGTATCCCCAACACATAAAACAAGGTTTGGCATGTGGATGCTAATATAATTAGTACATTCAAGTGACTTCCCTGAAGCCCACTTTCTGAAGTACAGGTCTTCCTACCTTTAATAACCACTTTTGCTTTTTAAACTAGCCTTCTATCTTTTTCCCTTTGTGTTTGCTGGCATTGTCCTGGCATTGCTGGGTAGGAAGTTACTTTGGTTAGGAAAACCTTTATTTTTAATCTGGTGATCCCCCTATACTGTTCTCGTTTCTCATGTGTCCTACTGCCCTGTTTTCTGGTGATTGCTTGACAGTGAGGCAGGGTTGTCTTTGCGGAAGATGGTGGCCATATTTTCTCCCACTTCTCATGTTCCTCTGCAGTGTGGCCTGGCCACTCCTCCTCCAGGAGGAATCTAGGCAGCTTCTGTTACTTTTGACTTATAGATATGGGGGAAGTGATGCTATGGCTGTTTTGAACATAGCCCTGAGCTATCCTGGAAGTTTCATATGTCTCCTCCTTGGAAGCCAGCAACCTTATAAGAATTGTGTCTGTCCTGAGATGCCCATGCTATGAGAGCCATAAACTAGTGTGGAAATGCAATGTAGTGAGAGAGAGAGAGAGAGAGAGAGGCCAAAAGAGTGCCAGGGTGCCAGATATGTGCTTACAGATACCTTCACAGTGAGTCCTCCACCCGAGCCAGAAGATGATGCCACATGGTTCAAATTCAAACTGCCTAAGTGAGTCCTTCCTGAATTTCTTGCCCACAAGATTCTGAGCAAAATAAAAATTAATATATTATTTTTTAAGTCCCTAAGTGTTAGGGTAGTTTGTTATGTAGTAATAGCTAGCAGGGACAGATTCTAATCAATTCTTGTCATGTGTTCTCTCCACAACACTGTGCTTTCTGCCTAAAGATCTCTACTTGAGGACATTTCAGATCACCATTGACGACTGCATGGTCAAAATATTCTCGAGCCACAGGGATCTCTTTGACTTCCAGGAGTACTTTATACTAGGCGTGTGACTTTGGCATCATTTTCCTTTCCTGAAACCCAATCTTCTTGTTTTGTAAAATGCAGTGAATGATAAATGATAATCATATTGAGGTTTAAGTAATGTACTGCATATGAAGCTCTAATCACAGTCCTTAGCTCATTTTAAGTGCCTAGTAAATGGGAATTATTAAAAACTGCAAAATGATTGTAGTTTTCTACTTGTTTGTTGTTGTTGTTGTTCTGCTGATTATTGGCAAAATAGAGCAGCTGTGCCTCATGTATTGTCATAACTTCATCCTAGTTACCCTGGGCCACTCACATTCTCAAAATTTGGAAATCTCATGTTCTCTTTGGAACTTTAGCCTATGATAGTTCCTTCATGCCCACTCAGCATGGATTCCTGTCCCCATCCTTTCAAGGTAATAAGGAAGAGCTTCCGAAGCAAGTTGCTTTTGGGTAAGCATTCCCTAAATAAGCAGCAGATTCTCTCCTCTATGATTTCTCTTCTTATTCCATAGAATGTCCCTTTCTCTCACTGACGTGGGATAAGAGAGGAAATGGTTGTGTTTAATATGCAAAAATTATGGCTGGCACGTAAGTTTATAATTACCGTTGTGTATAGAAGCCATAGGGACAAAACAATGGCATTCAAAGACAACTGTTTGCTGAACTCTTTATCCTGTATTGTTGGCTGTTATATTAAGCATCTTATTTCCTTAACAGCCTGTGAGCTCCATAAACTCAAAGACAATACTGTTTACTTGTGTCTATAGATGGCATTTTCACAATTCAAAGTACATTAAACATTTATTTGAATAAAAGATATACTCAAATGAATAGAGCAGAAATGTCTAGTGACAGCCAATTTTGTCTTAAGCCTTCACATGTTATCTTATTTAAAGTACAGACTCTAAAGTACCATCTTAATTAAGACAGGCAGGACTACTATAGTAAGTAGATGCTGAGTCTATAATTGTTCATTCTAAAGCAGTGTTTCTGGTTGGTGGGTGGTGAATGAAATACTCAGGCTCTTTCCACTTTGCGGATCCATCAATTTTAAGGTTTTGTCTATATAGGCAGCATAGCAGAAGATCCACCCACCTACTTTCTTAAAATTGCTAACCAATAAGCAGCACATTTCACTTCTCACTTTCTGCTGGGTAGAACTTAGTCATATAATCTCATCTAAATCCAAAGAGCAACATTCAAGGAGGCAAATGGGTGTGGATAGTTCTTTATGTAGTGGGTTTCCTGTAGGATACTTAGTATCATACTTGGCTTCTACCCACTGATGCCGGTGGCAGCCTCTTCTCCTGTTTCTCTTCCTTACACCACCCTCAACACCACCACATAGTTGTGACTCCAGAAAACATCCCCAGATGTTGCCAAATCTGGTTGAAAACCTCTAGATATGTTTCATGTGCAGTGGTGGAAGAGTGATAAGATGGTCACAAAAACACTCCCATTTAAAAAGAGAAGGATGCATGAAAGTCATTAGTCTGATCCATTAGCAGATGGGATCCTGGGAACAGGCATTATGAAGTCCCCTGGCAGTGAAGGAAGTTCCTTGATTGAAGTCATCAGACCATCCCTCTGATCTCCAGGAGAAACACCCACTGGGTTGCTCTATCTTGTTTATTTCTCCTCTGGCCACATCTCAGATGCACATAATTGCCCATTTGGAGCTTTTGTAGCCTGCTTGCTACTGATGCAAGTTTTGAGCCCTTGGGATGTTTTATGACTTGAACAGTTAAAAGCTTCTTTAGGCCCAGCTTGTGTTTTTGCATTGGCAATAAAACCCTCTTAAAAACTTAGTGGACTTTAGATCTATTTACTTCTAGGGTGTTCTAGGTAGCAGGAACCACATCTTAAGTTTTTGCCTGGATGTATCCTCCACATTTCTCCCTTGTCCCACACCTCTTTTTCTCAAATTAATGGCGCTTTCCCTGAGGCTCTCTAAAACAAAAGGCTTGGGTAGAAATATAACAACTTTAATCTATCTTTGCCACAAGGCTGAGTTTTTGTTTTTTTGTTTAACTGAGAAGTCTTAATGGGACTTTTTTAAGATTGTCTCCTATTCTTTGCAATCTGTAAGAAATTGGTTTCTTCAACCCTGTAAATTCTTTAATTTCAACTTGCAAACCTTTGCTTGTAATTACTTACTGTAAGCAGCAAAAAAACCCCACCAATACGCAAATGATATTCTAACACATTCCATCTGTGCCTTTCAGAGCAACAGGCTTAGTGTGCACATGATCTCCTTTTTAAGTGATTGTAGGTGACAGTTTCACCACACTTGTCCCCATCTTTCTAGACTGTTAAATCTATTTCTGCACCACCTGTTGTGGTCCAACAAGTTCAACACTACAAATTTTATCAGTTTCTGTTAGAGCAGTACTTCACTTAAAGATACTAATTCCTGTATTAGATGGGATAGATTGAATTGCCTTAACACACAGGTAGTATGTATTAAATATTTTGATATCTATATTAAAAGCTAACACCACTTTATTATATATATTACATAATATATATTATATGTGTATATATAATATATATTATATGTATAATTTATATAATATATATTTATATATAAAATAGTTCAAATGCATGAGGAACTTATTTCTTGGCCACATAACTATTCAAGGAAGGCAATTTATGAGTGGCTTTATATATTTATATTAATATTTATTAATGCAAATGTGTTAGGGGCGCCTGGGTGGTTCAGTCGGTTAAACGTCTGACTTCGGCTCAGGTCATGATCTAGCGGTTCCTGAGTTCCAGCCCCGCATGTTGCTCTGTGCTGACAGCTTGGAGACTGGAGTCTGCTTTGGATTCTGTGTCTCTCTCTTTCTCTGTCCCTCCCCACTCTCTCAAAAATACATAAACATTTTTTTTAAAATTTAGAAAAATACAAATGTATTAATATATCTAAATATATATATATTTATTTATATATACCTAAAATATAAAATGGCTCAAACACAAAGAAGTTTATTTCTTGATCCCATAACTGTTCAAAGCGGGCATAACTTGTAGGTGCCTTTGCTCCTTAGAGTGATTACAAGACACTGGTTCATGCTATTGTATGGTACATTATGTCTGGAGCCTCTGGAAGGGGAAGGAAGCAGAGGAGTCACGTTAACATTTCCATTCAAACTACACAGACTGGACCCTAGTCATAGGATTATTATCCAGCTCAAAGGCTGGCTGGAATAGGTAGTCTAGCTGTGTGGACAGGCATAGAAAATGACAAGGATCTGGACCCAGACAGCTGCTCCTCCATGCCCTCTATATTCAGGTAAGCCCTGAGGCTACCCTGAGTAGCTGATTTCTACACATGGATGTTTCACATTCAACTTAAAAGTAGCAGAATATGCCAGCTCAAAATATAACTATAGGAATTCAAGAAATGCCACCTCAAAATATGACACTTCGGTATATTGTTTATTTTGAGGCACTTGCAAAATAACAAATGCACAGAGGGGTTTTCTCTGAACTTCCCCATCTGCCTAAAGATAGATCTTCCAAAAGGAACTCAGTTGTTATGTATTCCCTCTCCAAGAGTTTTGTCAATAGAGAGGATTGACCCATCACAGCAGAGGAGACTAAGTCAACACCACATACCCAGACAGACTTTGTCATAGATTGGTATACTTGCGATCTATTCTTCTAAGGGCACATTTATCTTTCCTAAAAATTACTCACTCTCTCCTTAAGAGGGCTACATTCCCTTTCCCTATTAAGATGGTACTTAATCTTGAAGTCTAAGCCCCCTGGGCAGTTACTTATTTTCCCCTGGGTATCTCTCAAGTATATAAGAGGTGTACATGTTAGTAAATTTCTGTTTGTTTTCTCTTGTGAATCTATCTTTTATCACAGTGTTCTCAGTTAAAGCATCAGAAGGGCAGAGGGAATTTTTTTTTTCCTCCCCAACAAACTCAAAACAAAATCATGTCTTTTTCACCTCAGCAAATGGCATGATCATCAGCTTACTTGCTCAAGCCAAAAACCTTATAATCCTTCCCCTCACTTTACCATCCAGTCCATTTACAATTCCTGTCTTTTATTTGTTCATTTTAAACACAGCTAAGCAGAATGAGATTAATCATAATCCTCAATTTATGACACTCTCTGTGACTTTCCCTATTCTGTGTCCCTACAACCCCGTCTGAAGTAACCACTATCTCTAATCTTTTTTTTTGTTTTTTCTTATGATATTTCATAATATACATATGCATTCCTAAAAGCATATTGTTTAGTTTATTTTAACATTTACAAAAAAAAGAAAGGCTGCTTGTAATCCACTGGGACTTTACTTTTTGCTCATCATTGCAATGTTAATATTTCTCCATATTTTTGCATGTACCTATAGCTTAAAAAAATATTGACTGTTGCATAATACCCTAAATATATCACTCTTTATTTATACTCATCTCATTGGGTATTTGGGTAGCTGTTAAAAACATTATAATTTTGTATAATTGTGTATAATTGTATGTATAAGAGACTCTCCTGAGTATGTACCTTGAGAATTCCTTGATTGTAGGATAGGAAAATGTTCAACATTACATAATTATTCTAAATTGTCTTCAAAGCAGTCATTTCAATTTACACTCTTACCAGAAAAATTTAAGAAATCTCGATGAATCCTCAAAAAATTAAAATCCTAAATACCATATACTCCAATACTCTACTTCAGAGAAAATGGAAACACTAACTTAAAAGATATATGTACTTCTATGTTTATTGCAGGATTATTTGCAATAGCCAAGATATGGAAGCAACATGAGTCCCTCGATAAATGAATGGATAAAATGGGTAAAGAAGATGTGGTATATATAATGAATTATTACTCAGCCATTACAAAGAATGAGATCTTGCCATTTGTGACAACATGGATGGACCTAAAGGGTGCTAAGTTAAATAAGTCAGAGAAAGACAAATACCATATGATTTCATTTATATGTGGAGTCTAAAAAACAAAACAAATAATAAAAAAAGAAGAAACAGACCCATAGACACAGAGAATAAACTGGTGATTGTCAGAAGGGAGGGGAATAGGAGGTATAGAGCTTCAGTTATGAATAAGTCATGGGGATGAAAGGTACAGCATAGAGAATACAGTCAATTGTATTGTAATAGTGTTGTATGGTGACAGACAGTAGCTACACTTGTAGTGAGCATGGCATAACATATAGAGCTCTTGAGCCACTATGTTGTACATCTAAAACTAATGTAACATTGTATCTCAACAATACTTAAATTAAAAAAAAAATCTTGATCATTTATAGTCTTTCCAATACTTCCAATATTGTTAGACTTCTGAATTTTTACTCATGGAATTTGTATAAAATTATTCCTTACTATAGTTTGGTTTGCATTCCCCAATTACTATTTAGTTGAACATCTACTCATATGTCTGTTTTTCTGTGGAATCTTTATGGAGATTCTTTGATTTTTCCATGAAGACTAATATATCACATGCAAATAGTAAAAGAATTACTTCTTTTCTAATTCCTATAACTGAAATGCCTTTTTCCTGTTTTGTTTTGCTGGCTAGGATATCCAGGACAAAGCTGAATTGAATAGTATGAATTCCTTTTTAAGTTACAGTTTTAAAGAAAGTGCTTCAAATATTTTCTTATTTAGGATGCTATTTGTTATAGCATTGTTAAAAATAAATAAACCCTTTATCGGGTTAGAGTATTTTATTCTTTTTTAAATTTAATAGGATTTTTTAAATCATAAAGTTTCTGAATGTTATCAAGTGATATTTCTGCATTTTTTGAGATAACATTATAGATCCAAAAATGTATAGTATACATTTTAGGCCATCAGAGATATTAGAGTTAACTGGAGGAAGAAAATACACAAAAACACATGTTAATGTGCATACACAATATTCTTGTAAAACAAATGAATTTAGTAATTATTCATCTTTCAAAAAATTTTCCTCTGAGAAAGTATCTGGTAGAAAGTGGCCTTTGAGATGTCTTTTTTTTACATTTACTTATTTATTTATTTTGAGAGAGAGATGGAGGGTCAGAGAAAAGGAGAGAGAGAATCCTAAGCAGGCTCTGCGCTGCCAGCCCAGAGCCCAATGCAAGGCTTGAACTCATGAACCATGAGATCATGACCCAAGCTGAAATTAAGAGTCAGACACTTAACTAACTGAGCCACCTGGGTGCCCCTAATATGGGTTTTGAAGGATGGATAAATTTTGAAAGATAGTTATGGGACACGATGAGGAGAAAGAAGGAAGATATGCTGATATTGGTTGAAAGGTCTCTTAAAAGCTATGGTGTGGGGGCGCCTGGGTGGCGCAGTCGGTTAAGCCTCCGACTTCAGCCAGGTCACGATCTCGCGGTCCGTGAGTTCGAGCCCCGCGTCGGGCTCTGGGCTGATGGCTCGGAGCCTGGAGCCTGTTTCCGATTCTGTGTCTCCCTCTCTCTCTGCCCCTCCCCCGTTCATGCTCTGTCTCTCTCTGTCCCAAAAATAAATAAAAAACGTTGAAAAAAAAATTAAAGAAAAAAGCTATGGTGTGGGGAAAACAAAGGATGTTAATTAACTATTTGATTTAATCAACGTGTGTAAAGGAAATATTATCAGATAAACCTGTTGGTATTATATTTTGAAAAACAATACATTTCAGAATGATAATTCTAGAAGTTAGCTTTACTGAAACTGCAATTTAGAAGGTAAATATTTTAGGTAGATAAATCTAGCAACATTCTTCTCTGTGTTCCATAAGGCACTGGTCCTCTCATAAAGGGATTCCATTATCAATAGTTTGGTAAACACTGCATCTTCTATCCCACAATCTACATTATGATATTAAAAGCTCAAAGAATTCCTTGGGAACGCAAGCGGGTACAGTATGAAGGAAAACAGTATGGAGGTCCCCCAAAAAACTAAAAATAGAACTACCCTACGACCCAGCAATTGCACTACTAGGTATTTATCCAAGGGATACAGGTGTGCTGTTTTGAAGGGACACATGCACCCCAATGTTTATAGCAGCACTATCAACAATAGCCAAAGTATGGAAAGAGACCAAATGTCCACCGATGGATGAATGGATAAAGATGTGGTATATATATATACAATGGAGTATTACTCGGCAATCAAAAAGAATGAAATCTTGTCATTTGCAACTACATGGATGGAACTGGAGGGTATTATGCTAAGTGAAATTAGTCAGTCAGAGAGAGACAAAAATCATATGACTTCACTCATATGAGGACTTTAAGAGAGAAACAGATGAACATAAGGGAAGGGAAACAAAAATAATATAAAAACAGGGAGGGGGACAAAACATAAGAGACTGATAAATATGGAGAACAGAGAGGTACTGGAGGGGGGATGGGCTAAATGGGTAGGGGGCATTAAGGGATCTACTCCTGAAATCATTGTTGCAGTATATGCTAACTCATTTGGATGTACACTTAAAAAAAAATAAAATTAAAAAAAAACTCGAAGAATTTCTGAAGTATTGTGTTAAGTCTACATTTGTCAAACACTACCTGATATTGAAAATCTTTTATCATGTAACACATATTAACATACATGGAAAAGACTTGGATTAGAGCAAGGAGAGGTTGAATGTGGGGAGGTAGACTAAAAAGCACATTTAAAAAACCCTGGGAAATGTATTGAAGGACTTGCTTTTGAAAATAAGTAGTACTGGGCAGCAAATTCATTTATTAGGGAAGAAAGAAAAACAGGGAGGGAAGGAAGATTCAGAGATGAGATTAGGTTTTAGAATGTGATAAATGGAAAACTGGAGCCATGAAGGAAAAACAGGAAAAGAAGGTGAAGTTTAATTCAGTTGCAGCTGCTCCACATTTGAGGTGCTTGTGAGAATTTACTTGATTTCCAGAATCAGCAGTTATATATGTATGTCTGTACCTGAGAAATAGAATAGAGATTTGTGAATCGCTCATATAAACCTAATTGATGAAATGAAAGTGAGTATAAATTACCAATGAGAGGGGTGCCTGAGTGGCTCAGTCGGTTGAGCATCCGACTTCGACTCAGGTCATGATATCACACTCATGGGTTTGAGCCTCGTGTCGGGCTCTGTGCTGACAGCCCAGAGCCTGGAGCCTTGCTTCGGATTCTGTGTATCCCTCTCCCTCTGCCCCTCCCCGACTCGCACTCTGTCTCTGTCAAAATAAATAAACATAATAATAAAATTTTTTTTAATAAAAATAAAAATAAATAAATAAATTACCAATGAGAAAATGCGAAATCAAACTTCCAGTTCAAAAAAAGGTTCCTGAAGAAGAGCCATATTTACAGGGAGAGAAGAAGCAAAGTAGTGAGTAAAGTAGAAAAACAAAATAAAACAAACAACAACAAACAAACAAACAAACAGAAAACTTAGCCAGCCAAGGAGGAAAATCTATAGTTCAGCCTTGGGAAAAGCTCAAGGAAGGTGATAGGAAATGTGGAGGAATAGTTGAGAATGATGAATACTGTCTTTATCACTTAAAAAAAAAGAATTCCATTTTCATTTTCTTTTGAAAAGCTGTACTTTTCTCTTCAGAATACTCTGTTCTTGTTGGGTTTGGGTTTTGAACTACATTTTATTCTGAAGACGTCTGTCACATTGTGGATTATGAGTTAACTCAGGGCAATCATGGTGCCGATAGCTTATCTGCTTCTGTGACCCAACTGTGTAAAATATGGAAGGGGATGAAGTGTACATTTACAGATGGAAGCTCTTCAATTTATTGTCACAGGGGAGTTCTGCACCATCTTGATACACATGCAGCTAAGCCCCAGGACCTAATTTGGATTGGAGGGTTGAACAGTAATGATCTCTTCTAGCTCAGAGAGCATGAAAAGCATTAGTTTATCATCATCCACACCATGTCTCACAGCTTCCCAAATGAGAGGAGGAATCATGGATGCATCCCAGGTGCAAAGAATACGTTTTATGAATAACTGTTGGTCAGGGCAGCCCAGTAAACAGTTGAATAATTGAAATTGAACTCATCACTGCCCAATAAACTCTCCATTCTCATTAGTGATACATCTCATGAATTTCTTGCCGGCATCCAAT
The DNA here is from genome assembly GCF_028018385.1 of Neofelis nebulosa. Lineage (NCBI taxonomy): Eukaryota > Metazoa > Chordata > Mammalia > Carnivora > Felidae > Neofelis > Neofelis nebulosa. The sequence goes on along the minus strand of NC_080785.1, from coordinate 122,154,022 downwards.
TTGGAGCTCACAACCTCACTGCAACTTACATGGACCACAGAAGTGCTATGGTGAGCATTGACAAAGTCAGCCAATGAGGGACTCTCTAGGATATTGTCAACACCACAGGCTGTGTCAAATGATCCATTGGACCAATTTTATGAGAACAGCCCCCAAATTCAAGCATCATCAGCAGAGCAAGTAATGCATTGTCAAAACCTTCCAACTCCCCAGGATCTAGGTGATTTATCTCCTGGGAAACTTTTATAAATGGACCATATTTTTCCCATACAATGAAGAAAAATGAAAGGCACCCTTATGCTGACAACTATATCTTCAGAGGAAAAATAATGATGGAGGGGCTTACTTATGAGGAAAGATTAAAAGAGCTTAGGGACAAATACGGGGGGAAATAATGATAGCCTGTGAATATTTGAAAGAAATAAAAACAGATGAGAGTGGAATTACAGTATTTAGAATGGCCCAATAGGGGATAACTAGAAGTAATGGGATGAAAATAATGGAAACATTTAGGCTTACTCTCAGCAACATCTTGCTGGCAGTGTTGGATGATAGACTCATCTCCTGAGGCAAATGACAGAACAGCTGTCACCTGGGGAATTTGAATCTGGAGTGGAAAAATACATAGTTTTTGGTGGCAGACAGCAACTCTGCAGTAGCAGAGACATGGGGTCAGGCTCATTTGTTCTCGATTTTGATTTTTTTCCATCTTGATATGTTGTGATTCTTGAAGACAAAGTATGCTCAATGATTGTCCTTGATCATCTCAGCATCTGTGTGTGATCATTTATAAAGCTTCATGTGTTTCCTCAGAGAATGATTTCACTGATTTATGCTCTTGTATAGGATCATTTTTTCTATGAGCAACACGTCTTCATTCTGGTTATTGGTCCTTTGAGTCATTCTGACATATGAATCTCATGCTTTTGATTGTTAACGTGAATCCTCAGATATGTGGAAATGTACTTGAGAGTGACACCACCTAAATGATGGGGAGGGAGTGACAGAGTCCACATTGAGAGGCAGAATGCCACTAGTTTCAAAGACATGTAGTACACAGAAGGGATTGTCATCTGGTGTCACTGGGTAAACTTCATAGGTCCCATGAACCCCCTCAAGCAGTGTGAAATATTTTGTATGAGTACAGGCTCTTTTTCCTTGGGAAAGTATCTGTAGTGTTCTTTAGCTTCTAAAGAGGATAATGCACCCACAAATGTAAGTAACAAAAAAGTGAAGCTGAATATTTGAAGCAGATAGTTATTGAAATTCCATTTCTGTACATTTTGATGATGATGTGAGAAAATATGCAAATATCTTGACTTTGTTTATTTAAAGAGCTAAAGACTTTTGGTATTATTATCTAATTCTCCTTGGAATAATCTCTGATTGCAACTGTAGAAAAAGGAAATGAGATATTTGTATGCCTCATCTCAGGATTTGGACAACACACTACCTGATTAAATTTTTTTAAATAAATTTATTATTTTTGTGAGACTGGTACATGCTCTCATTAAGGAATTAAAGGAATGTAGAAATCCACATGCAGAGAATTTAAAAATCAGCAAAAACCAATCCTACTCTCCAGAAATAGCTCCTACTACCATTAGGTGAGTGCAATTCCAGACATCTGTGTATATATGAAGAGAGATATATCATTACAAAACCAGAAAAACTCTGTAAAAATAATATCATTACATAAGTACTAATTAACACAATTTTTAATTTAATTTCATGTAAATGTTGACTTTGAAATAAAAATAAATTTTAAAAACTCAAATAGAAGGAATTGAATATCAAAAAAATTTACTATACAAAGTGTTGTTTTTCTCAGTAATCCCTCTACAGTTAAAAAAAACAGTACTTTGAAAACATTGAGAAATTAATATTGATATTGTTTTAAAATAGTATTGCAGGGGCGCCTGGGTGGCTCGGTGGGTTAAGCGTCCGACTTCAACTCAGATCACGATCTCACAGTCCGTGAGTTCGAGCCCCGTGTCAGGCTCTGGGCTGACGGCTCGGAGCCTGGAGCCTGCTTCCGATTCTGTGTCTCCCTCTCTCTCAGCCCCTCCCCCATTCATGCTCTGCCTCTCTCTGTCTCAAATATAAATAAACGTTAAAAAAAATTTAAAAAAATAAAATAGTATTGTAATTTTATGTCTTAACTTCCTTATTAAAAATATTAGAAAACTAGCATTCTTATACTTTCTCCAACCACCACTCCCCAATTTTGTAATATAGTTTTATTCCTAAATTTGTTTTAGCTCTGAAGCTTTTTATTTCTTCCTCTTTTTTTTTTTTTTAAATATTTTGTCTTGGAGCTCTTGTTTTATTTTAGTTAGTTAATAAAGATCTTCTCTAGTTCAAAACATTTGTGGGATGTTTTCTTCTGATTCTGTGGTTATTTTTTATTCTAGATTGGCTTCATCAGCTATTATTACTACATCTCTCTATTGGAGAATGTTGTCAGTCTACTTGTTGTGCTATTTATTTTGACCTTGATTATGTGTAGTGTGGGCTGCTCTGTTTAGAATTTGCACCTACTCTGTTGTAGTGTGGGGTAACTTCTCCTTGATTTGCTTCCTAATGTGTCTGAGGCTATTTCCCAGCATGAGCTATATATGAGGGCTATATATTCATGTTTTAGGTACTTTTCTTTAGCCCAACGGTATGAAATACAATGGGAAGAACAGAGCTGAAGCTTTGTATAGTTTTTGTTGGGATATTATGCCTTTTCTCTTTTATTATATAGTTAAATCTTCAGTACCAGTGTTTACTTAACTCAGTACAAGAGTGTGCAGCTGGCATCTGAGTCTGCAATGTTAGCAATCAGATTTAGGAACAGAATCCACTCTGGCCTTCAGTCTTCTTCATTGCCTTCTCGTGAGGAAGAATCTCTGGATCCTTCTACAGCACAGCTACTCAGTTCATTTGTTTCTATTTTGCAAATAACCTTCCATTTTGAAATTCTCTTCTCAATTTTATCACTTCCATTTACCTGCAATTTTCAATTTCTTGCTGCATTATATTACCTTGCTATTTACATACTTTCTTGTTTCTGCATTTTTCCCTCCTGTTTCACTTCCCGTGGATTTTTCTCTATCTGTAATACAAACCACCATAAGAGAAGATCTGATTGATGTAATTGACCATTACTATTCTTAACGGAGAAGATGCTCTCCAGCCAGATTCTCATTTGTCACTTACCATTCTGCTTTTTGTTCTTGTAGTTCAAACAGTCGTGTTCAGGGGTTGGGATTACAGGATCAAAATTATGATCCTTTTTGCTCAAGGGACTCTCTAGGAACATTTTCCCCTAAATATACCATAGATGGGTACTGTTAGAATGGGGTAATTGGTATGATCTGCATATTGTCTAGTATCATTGCCCTTGATAAGATGCAGAAAAGAGTTAAAATATTTAATTAGCATAAATTTTTGTTTTTGAAAGAAAGACCTTGTTTTGCAACTGACATGAGAAAGCTCTATACCATTCACGTGATTTACAAAATATCTGGTTAATTGAATTCAGACCAAATAACCAGGTTTCTGTTCATTCAAAAATAAAATGATTAATTATATTCAACTTTTAATACATCTAAATAATTTAAACATAGAGAAATAATAACTCATATTGTGATCTAAAAAATCAGTGGCAACTGGGTGGCTCAATTAGTTAAATATCTGACTCTTGATTTCAGCTCAAGTCATGATCTCACGGTTTGTGAGATTGAGTCCCCACAAGACTCTGTGCTGACAGTGCAGAGCCTGCTTTGGATTCTCTCTCTCTCTCACTCTCTCTCTCTCTCCCCTCTCTCTGCCCCTATCCAGGTGTGTTCTCTCTCTCTCTCTCTCAAAATAAATTTATAAAAACTTTAAAAAAAGAAATGAACATTTTTAACTTTGTTGAGGAATAATTGACAGACATAATTGTATATATTTAAAGTGTAAAATGTGATGATTTGATATACATACACATACACATATACCTAATGGACATTTTGATTAATAAAAGGTGCTGTTGACTGCTTGAGACAAAGTTTTTTTCATCCTTTAGTTACGCCAGCATAAAGTGTATTTTCATTTTTCATCATTAGGATATCGAATTCATTACACAGGAAACTATTCAAACTTCCACTTCTACCTCACTCACCTACACAGAGAGCATGAGAAATGCACAAGATGATAATTAGCAGCCAATTGAATGAAATCTACACAAAAATTTGGTCTTCCAATCTGAAAGGAGTCATGAAACCTCAGAGCTTCAACCTGGAAAACAGTTTACACAAGTCTTTATTACTCCAATGAGGACACAGAGACTCAAAGAAGAAAGGAATTTGCAGAGCCTGGCTCTTTTTGCTCCTGATCTAGAATGTTTTCCACTTTGCCACACAGCTTGCAGCTCAGCTCAATGTTTTCTCTAATACAGGACACCCAAGAGGCTTTTGGACCCTTGCAGGGGAAATGAGTTTGTGAATGGGTGATTTATAGCTGCAATAATGCTTAGCCTCAAAGTGCCCAAGGAAAGATAACGGACTGTGGTAGGTACTGCATGAATGAAACCCAAGGCCTATTTATACCTACACATTGTGGCTCCTTCATCAGAATTGAGAGGATAGGACTGAAGAATAATTTAGAAAATATGTAAGAGATTACTGAGAGCATTTTAAAATATTGGTATTGTGAATTTTTATTGTTTGGTAGAAATAGAAAACAAAAGAAACTCTCAGCCAGCCTAGAAAGGCATTGATTTTAGGCATGACTGGGAGCAAATAGGTGGAACAATTTTTCTAGCAGGTTGAATATATTTAAATCAACTTAAAACTTTGTGGTTAAAAAGTAATCTATCTATGTTAAGGAATAATACATAGTAAAAAATGAATAATCATAAGATATAGATGTTGAAAGTTTTGTAATACATAGTACTTGATGGAAAGAACCAAGATGCAGAATAGTATGTATATATGATGCCATTTATATTTAAAACTCCATATATAAATCTCTCTTTATTTCAATATATGCAGGAAGTGTTATATATTAATCATGGTAAAAAGTCTCAAATGATATACCCTAGATAATAGTACTAAACCAGAACCCATATTGCCCTCCAGGGGACATTTGACAATGTCTAGGGACATTTTTGGTTGTCACAGTTTAGGGGAGAAAATGTGCTGTTGTTGTAGAGGAGAGAAGCCAGGAGTGATAGTAATCATCCTTCAGTCCAGCCTCATGACAAAGAATTGTCTTATCCTCAATGTCGATAGTGCTGACATTCAGAAACCCTGCTCTAAACTGATAACGATGGTTTTGTCTGGTGGGTCAAGTAGAACCTGAGTTTGGAGAGCCAAAGCAGAACCGTGACTTTATTCGTAGTATTTGTACTTGCACTAATGAGAATGTATCACTAGACTACTAATATTTTTTAATGAAGTCTAAAATATAACAGATGCCCAAATTTGGATAAATACAATAGATGCCCAAATTTGGATTTCTCCTTAAGTCCATTAACATGAGAAACATGAACAATTTGGTGATAATTGGTATTTAATGGCACAGTCTGGTGTGCTGAGAGCAATACAAGCAAAATTCTGCTTCTCTGGGGTAAGTGGCAATTTATAGAATGTAACTGGGAAAAACTTCTAATTTCATTCATATGCTACAGTTTCATTTTGTGAAGGAGGCTGACTATACAAAGTAAATCAGGGGAAATTCTGATTTCTATTTGTAGGATCTGTTGGTTGGGAAAGACTTTCCAAATCCTGCTGACACTTTTGCAGTCTCTAATATAGAGGGTCTCTTTAGAGTCTCTATACTTGATAAATAAGACCTTTTCATATCACCACTCTTAAGTGTGACTGTGTGTATTTAAAAACATTCTTTATTTTTTATTTAAAAACATTTTTAAATAAATTTATTTATTTATTTATTTTTTGAAAGAGAGAGAGGGAGAGAGCAGGGACAGGGCAGAGAGAGAGAGAGAGAGAGAGAGAGAGCAGGGACAAGGCAGAGAGAGAGAGAGAGAGAGAGAGAGAGAGAGAGAGAGAGAGAATTCTAAGCAGGCTCCAGACTCAGCTGTCAGCACAGAGACTGATGCAGGGCTCAGTCCCGTGAACCATGAGATCATGACCTGACCCCAATTCCGACAATCAAACAACCAAGCCACCGAGGCACCCCTGTGTGTGTGTATTTTTTTAAGCATATACTTGAGTATTTTTAGTGATGAAACATCTCACAAGCCAGCTTCTTATATTTTTACTATGAAATATTGCCAGCAGATGGAAGGTTCAAGCAAATACTAGAATAAACGTCTATGTAGATACTTGCTAGGATGAAGAAATGTTAATAATTTGCCATAATGGATTCAGATTGCACTTCCCCTCTCAACTGTTCCTTCTCTGTTTAGAAAATGCAGCATTACAGCTAAAGTAAAGACCCATTTATTCTTTCACCTTCCAGACCCAGAAGTAATCCGTGTTCTGAATTTCATGTATAGTCCTTCCCATGTATGTGTTTATTTTTCTACAGATACATTTATGTATCTGATACACATGCTTAAATTTGATTTGCTTTAGAAGTTTAGGTGAATTATGTCCTTCTGCATTTTTTCTTTCCTTAAGTAATTATATCAATCCATGTGGACACAAAAAGTTCTAGTTGGTTCATTTGAAATGCTACATGAATCATATTCCTTCATGTGAACATATCATAGTTTATTTATCCACCAGCCATTTATTTTCCTTCCTTTAAAAAAACTATTATAAATAATGTTGCAATGAATATCACTGTTCATTCTTCCATGGTTATATGAAGGGAAGTTCCTCCAGGCAAATATTTCCGGAAATGAAATTGCTGAATCTTAAGATGTGAACGTCTTCAATGTTACTAGATAGCAGATAAATATTCTGCTCTGCAGAATGTTTCAACTTACTTATACTCTCACCAAAAGGGGCTATAAAAATCCTGTGTCTCCATATACTTGCAAACACCCAGTTCATTAAGATTTTTGACAAAAATGGCTCTGAAAGCTATAAAATAGTATTTCACTTTTATTTTTAATTTTTCTGATTATTAGTGATTAAACACCTTTAACTTTTTCAGCCATGGTGTATATTCTGGCTGCTAATCTTTCGTCTATGATATGTGTATAAATTCATTGATTTTTCTTTCTATGAATTGTGCCTTTATTGTCAAGTCTAAGAATTCTTTGCTCAATCTTAGATACCAAATATTTTCTAAAAGTTTTAGAATTTTGGGCTTTACATTTAAGTTAGTGATCCATTTTGTGTTAATTATTATATAACATGTGAGACTGAAGTAAAAGGCTCATTAAGGGAAAAAAAAAAGAAAAAAAACTGGCCACTCAGTTTGCCAGAACCACTTATTATCTCTTGTTTTCTGTGTGTTTTTTTTTTTTTTTTGGTTTTGTTTTATTTTGTTTTGAATTTGAGAGAGAGAGAGCACAAGCAGGGGAGAAGGGCACAGAGAGACAGAGAATCTTAAGCAGGCTTCACACTCAGCACAAAGCCCAACATGAGTTTGATCCCACAACATGACCTGAGCCAAAATCAAGAGTTGGAAGCTCAACCAACTGAACCATCCAGGCACCCCTCTTGTCCTGTTTTATAATAATCATTCTAACAGTTTGTCAATTTGTTTTTTATTTTTTCAAAAAACAATTCTTAGTTTTAATGATTTTTATATTGTTTTTTTCTATTGTCTATTTGATTTTCTATGTTGATATATATTTGTGGGCACTTGAAAATAATATGTATTCTGCTATTGTTTTCTGGAGCATTCTACAAAAGTTGATCAGATCCTATTGGTTTATCACACTGTTGATTTCTCCTCCACTGATTTTCTTTCTAGTTTTCCTATCCATTTTTTAGAGAGGCATATTTAAATTTTCATAAACATTTGTGGATATTGTATTTCTCCTTTCAGTTTTATCCATTTTTGCTTTCTATATTTTCATTTTTGTCATTTGGTACATAAACATTTAGATTATTATATCTTCTTGGTGGATTGATCTTTTATTGCTATATAATTCCCTCACTGCATGACATTTTATTGCCCTATAATCTACATTATCTGATATTAATGCAGTCATTCTTGTTTTTTAATTAATTTACATTATGTATATTTTTCCATCTTTTTACTGTCAAGCTGTTTATGCTATTATATTTGAAATGAGTTTCTTATAGACAGTATAGAGTGGAGTCATGTGTTTTTTTTTTTTAAGTAACTGTGTCAGGCTTAGTCTTTATATTTGTGTATTTAGACCTTTTATATTTAATGTAATTATCAATATGTTAAGTGTCAAATCTGTCATTTTTGTTTTTGTTATCTCTGTGCTTTCTCTTATTTCTTTTTTCTGCTTTTCTTTAGATTATTTTATGATACCATTTTGATATATCTATGGTGTATTGATGTATCTATATTGTCTTTCTATAGATTTGGGTGTTTGCTTAATATATTGTATTATATAAACACACCTTATCACAGACTATTGGTGTCTTCATTTGACAACTGGAGTGCAGTATTAAAACCTTTCCTATTTTTTGTTCCCTTACCCTTCCTTGTGTATAATTTAATTGCATTAAATATTTCCTGTATATACTTTAGAACCATATCAGTGTTAATTTTTTCTTTTGCTCCTACTGTCAAACATAATTTAGAAATTCTGGAAGAGAAAGAAAGTCTACTATATTTGCCAATTTTTAACTGCATTAAAAAAATTTTTTCCTGATGTTCCAAGGTTCTTTCTTTTATGCTTTTCTTTCTGTTTAGGGAATTTTCTTAAATTATTCTTTTACAATAGGTCTGCTACTGAAAAACTCTCTTAATTTGCCTTCATCTGAGAATGTTTTTGAATTTTAAATCTTAGTTCTCAAGAGGATTAACCTGTAATTTGCCTTGTATATAATAAATTTCCTTATTGGCCTGTGGAATAGTTAATGTTGGCCTCATAAAACAAGTTAAGAATAGAACGCCTCTACTTTTTTCTGGAATATTTTGTTCATATTAAGATTTTTTTTTTTAGATTTTTGAGGAGAGTTACTAATGAAGCCCTCAGTACCAGGAATGTTCTTACGGATTCAATCTCTTTCATACTTATGGAATTATTCAGAGGTTTTTTTTTTTTCTGTATTGGTTTTGGTAGGTTGTGCTTTTCTCCCCCAATTTCTTCCATATTTTAACTTTTTAATTTACTTTTATTTATGTTATTTTATTTGCATAAGCTTATCAATAATAACCTCTCATATCCTTGTAATTCCTGTATGATCGGAGTAATCTCTCTTCAGTTTTCTTTTGATAATTTATAATTTCTTTTTATTCTTGATTAGTTCATTATATTATTTTCTCAAAAAACCAAACTTTTAGTTTTTTTATTTTCTGTATTTAAATTGTTATTGCTTTCTATTTTACCTTTATTATATATTTCATTCTATTTTCTTGGGATTTAATTTGGTGTTATTTTCTTTCAGTGAATATTCTGTACATAAATTTTAGGCTGTTTATTACTCTAATATATGTATTTAAAGCTATAAATATCACTGTAACTTTACAAATTTCCCACAAATCATAGTGTTTTATTTTTATTATTATTAAGCTTAATCTTAGTAATTTCTACAGTCTAATTTCCACTCAGATTTCTTCTTTGACTCAAATTATTTTGAGATTCATCATTTATTTTCCACATGGTTGAGTTTTTCTAGATTTCTTCTGGATACCAAATTCTGGCTTAATTCCACTGTGATCAGAAAACATGTTCTGAATAGTTTCATTTTTATTTCATTTTATGTTTTTCAAACTTGTTGAGACTGGACTTCCGGTTTAGCATAATGTAAATCTTTGTAAATGTCTGATAGGTAAAGAAAGAAATATGCACTCTTTCATTATTGAATGTAACTTTCTACATTGTTAATTGGTTGATATTATCCACACATAGTTTGTCTTTACTTTTATGTAATCTAAAATTACCAAAAAATATGAAAAAAAAGTATTCTACTCTGATTATAGCTCAATCTCTTCTCCTTCATTTTCTTTATTTTTGCTCTACTTATTTTTAGGCTATACATATTTTTAAGCACATTTTTAGATGCCCACAAATGACATTTAAGTTTTTATGGTTTTGTTTTGTTCTCTTTACCAATGGGAAATGCTTTTTGTAATCTCAAGAAATACTTTTTTGACTTAAAGTCTAATTTGTTTAATTTTAATCAAACCTGACAACTATCTTTAGGGTAGTATTTGTCTGATAAATCTCTTTCTATTCTCTTACTTTTTATCTCTTGTATCCTATATTTAAAGTGTGTCTCCTTTAGGTTAGAGTTTTAGCTTTTTATCTACATTGGCCATCTTTATCTCTTTTTTCCTCTGGAATGGTTTATCTATTATATTTGAGGTAATATGCTTTAAGTAAATTTAACTCTACAATTTTACTCTTTATATTTTTTTCCTATTTTACATTCTTTTTTTCCTTTTTCTAAGTTGTCTTATTTTACCTAATGAGAAAAAAAAATTAATATTTCATTTTCTTCTCTGTGTTTGTTAGTTACAAAGTCCTTTTACTCTTATATTAGTGGGTATCCCATAGATTACAACCTGTGTCTTTGATTTAATAGAGTAGAAACTATAGTAAGAGTTTTACCAATTTCTAGACAATTCTCACATGTTTGGACTATTTAATTCTTTTCATTTGTCTTGTTCTTTGTGTTATTTTTGTCTTGTATTTTGATTCTGTACATAGTTTAGTCACTATAAGACACATTTTATATTATATATTACAATAAGGATCCCCTTATTTAGCCACATATTTATCTTGTTCAGTAATTTTCATCTCTTCCTTTTTATCTGTGCTTCTGTATGGGATCATTTTATTTCTGTCCGAAGTATTCTCTTTAGTATTTCTTTAGTGAAATTATTCTGTTGACAAATAACTTTTGTTTGGCTGGAAACATATTTAGTTTGCCTTCCTTTTGGAGAGATATTCCTTAGTTCTTAAGACTGTATTGGAAGTCAGGCAATTATTTTCTCTCAGCAAATTAAAAATGCCCTATCACTGTCTTCCAGCTTACACCACTTCTGTTGAGAAGGCAACCATCAGACCTGTTGCTTTGTTAAAAGCAATGTTTCCTTTTCTTTTGCTGCTTTTAAAACCTTTTTGTCTGTAGCAAATTGTGGCTTCCATACCAAATCTGGCCCACTGACTGGTTTCATAAAGTTTTATTGGAACATAGCCATGCCCATTTGTTTACATGTTACTTGTGGCTGCTTACAACAGAATTGAATTGTTGCAAAAGGGATAGTATGGCCCTCAAAGACTAAGATATTTTCTATCTGCCCCTTTATAGAAATAGCCTGTCTACCCCTATTAATTTTCAGCAACTGGAGTTATAATATGCCTAGCTGTGCTTATACATCTTTTTAAAATCCTGTGTAAGGTTTGTATAACCTCTTGAATCTTTAGCTTGATATCTTTCATAAGTTTGGGGAAATTTTCAAAAACTGTTTCTGTACCATTCTTTCTCTATTCCTTTTGGGACTTCCATCACCTTTATGTTAGACATTTTCAGCATTTCCCATATGTCTCTTAACACTCATTTCTCTATTTCCTATCTTTTATTCTACTCATTCAGAGTGGATATTTTATTATTGACAAATTATAGTTAATAAATCCTTTCCTCTGCTGTGATATGTTTTTATACATTTCTATTTCATTCTTCATATCATATCAACTATTATGTTTTTGTGTTCCATAATTTCTATTTAATTTTACTTCATGATTTCTATTTTTCTGGTGAAATTCTCCATCTATTTCACCAAATACATTAATGTAATTTTTATTTTATTTTATTTTATTTTATTTTATTTTTTAGTATAATTTATTGTCAAGTTAGCTAACATACAGTGTATACAGTATGCTCTTGGTTTCGGGGGTAGATTCCCATGATTCATCACTCACATACAACACCCGGTGCCAATCCCAACAAGTGCCCTCCTCAATGCTCGTCACCCATTTTCCCCGTCCCCCCTCCCCATCAACCCTCAGTTTGTTCTCTGTATTTAAGAGTTTCTTATGGTTTGCCTCCCTCTCTGTCTGAAACTATTTTTTCCCCTTCCCTTCCCCCATGGTCTTCTGTTAAATTTCTCAAGTTCCACATATGAGTGAAAACATATGATATCTGCCTTTCTCTGACTGACTTATTTCACTTAGCATAATACTCTTCAGTTTCATCCATGTTGTTTCAAGGATTTCTTAATGTCAATACTGTAAAGATGTTTCTATTACCTGTTTTTTCCCCCTTGTTTTTGGTATTATTTGTCTCTTGTCAGGGCTAATAACTTTGGACTGAATGCCAGGTATTGCATGTAAAAAAAAATGTGATGGTCTGAATGGACTTGTTTGAATGGAATTTCAGTCTTCGTGTTAACTAATATAATTTACTTGTTCACTCCTACTTCTATGAAATGGCCTCTTTAGGGTTCTAATTAAAAGTCTAGATCCTTGCCAGACTCCTCCCTCTTGCTTGGCCCTGAATTCCAATTCTTGTTATCCTAGTCTTTTGAGACTCTAGAAATCTCTGCTCTGTTTTCTGGATCATTTTCTACTGCCTTTTACCCTGCTTCCTAGGATCTCAGCTCTGTGTCACTTACCTACTGGTAAATGCCTTGAAGGAAGAAAACTTGTCACAAATCTACTGACTGAGTGCCTTCTGTGTGTGATGTGAAGTCCTGAAGTCCTGGTATATTCCTAGCTCTTCCAATAGTTTCAGCACATTCAAAACCAGTTTTGGATAAATTTTTCAGTAGTTAGTTAATAAGAGAACTGATGTGCAATAAATTACTCCACCATCAGTAATAGTGGGAATCCTTTACTATACCCTAACTTTAACTTTTATTTAGAGTTTAGGCCTAGAAACTTTATTTCCTTTTTTTCTATTTAATAAACTTTAAAATTTGCATTTCCAAAATCTGGAGCACGTGGTTTGTTTCTAATTAGAGTACCTTCTAAATGATCAGGGACCCTTTCCTGTCTGCTAGAAAACTTTCAATAATTTGTTACATAGACTCCATCCATGGTGCTTTGTGTTAAATTATGCAAAACTCCTTTCTATTGCTGTGCAGTCCAGATCATTAGGTAATTACAATTGATAATCAGAATTTGTAATCTGCATGAATGATAAACATATAGGACTTCAGAGTTCTAAACACTTATTCTAGCACTTCTGCCTGATGCTTGAAACCATTTGGAATATTTGGAATAATCCTCAGTATATTCTTGCAAACATGCTTAGTGGTGCAAATCTTTTTTTCTTGGAGGTTAGAATTAATTTGTAAAATAGCCTACAGTCATCCAGGCAACATCTTGCTAATAATATAGGGGATCAAATCTGTAAAGTTTGGAAGTAAAATCTACAAGAGTGGTGCCTGGGTGGCTCAGTTGATTAAGCGTCCAACTTCGGCTCAGGTCATGATCTCATGGTTCGTGGGTTCGAGCCTCGCATCAGGCTCTGTGCTGCCAGCTCAGAGCCTGGAGCCTGCTTTGGATTCTGTGTCTCCCTCTCTCTCTACTCCTCCCCCACTCTTTCTCTCTCTCTCTCTCTCTTAAAAATAAATAAAAATTAAGAAACATTTTTTAATCTACTAAAAGAACTATAAAATTTGTTTCTATTTTTTAAGGTCTAATTCATCAACTTATTTTAAAGTTAGGATTTACTGAGTGCCAAGTGCTATCTCAGAAAGAAGAGTGTAATACAAGTAATGGTTTGAATAACTGATTACCACTTCACACAGTAAATTTTCAGCATGTATTGAGGTTATACATACATATCATACTATATATAGTTGTACTTATATATGCCTGCTAGCATGTATGTATGCATACAGTTGACCCTGGAACAATGTAGGGGCACTGGCATCAGCTGCTCCAATCCGCACTACCATATAGTTGAATATCCATGTATAACTTTGGAGTTCCCAAAAACTTTACTACTAGCCTATCACTGACCAGAAACCTTACCCATTACATAAAATTAACACATATTTTGTATGCTGTATGTATTATACACTATACTCTCACAATAAAGTAAGCTAGAGAAAACAAAATTTTATTAAGAAAATCATAAGGAAGGGAAAATATATTTACAGTACTGCACTGTATCTATAAAAAAAAAAAAACAACCCACATGTAAGTGGACCCTCACAGTTCAAACCCATGTTGTTCAAGGGTCAACTGTATAGAACTACCATATGTTCTCAGGCATATTTCATGTTGGTTTGTTAAGCATGCCCCATTAGTTAGACTATCAACTTTTCAAGAAAGTTTTGTATCTCCTGACAGTATCTTTCTGGTATTTTACATATACTAAGAACTTGATTAGTGTTGACTAAATGATTATAAGTCAGCACTGTTAAATAAAACTCAAAATTGCCATAAGCACAGGAGTTGTTTTATTACAATATTTCTTGTTGACAGTTGGCTTCTTATTATAATCTATGAGCAAAATATTTACTGTGAGTTGCAATGCCTTCACAGAAATTATGACAAAACTCTGATAGATGGAGCCCAGGCAACAACAGGGAAAAGAACTAGTATATGATTCATAAAAAACTGCATGAATCAAAGTACATGGGAATATTTGTTACAGTGAGTACTGACTGACTCTGACCCTACAGAGTTCACTTCCATATGGGCTACTTTTCTTCAGGAGAGAGCAAGTTAAAACACGCACACACTTGGCACATGAGTCATCCTGTATATTCATATTTTAAAGTACTTAGGTTTCTTTATGGCACTTAAGCATGTTTTTTTTTTAAAAAACATACACTGCTTTTCTTACCACTTTACTCTTAAAAACAACAAAAAAGACAAAATGGAAATGTAAAATGATACTCTAGAAACAATGAATGGTTAGGGTTAGACTGTAATAAATTTCATGCATCAGTTGTAAGCAACCAAAATAATACTGTATTTTTGCTTTCTGATATGTTTCTATGTTTACTTTTCTAATATACTAACTTAGTTGGCATTTAACACTGAGATATGAATGTGTGTTTCAGAAACAATTTCTATAATCATACATTAGCCTACTTTTTGTGATTTTAGGTGCCACTTCAGTTAGGGAATAAGCCTAAATCCTTAATTATTCCACTGAATACATCACTCTTCCTTTGCATACATCTCCTAGACCATGAAATAAAGAAGGAGCATTTTCAGACACTGACATAACTCCCAAAACAAAGTGTTTGCTTCCTTTTTGACAAGGCTGATTATAGCTGAATACAATTGGGATAAAGTTGTTTTGTTTCAAAATGTAATAAGATAAAGAAAGTGTATTTATAAAAACCATTTGATACTCAATTTTTTAGAATAAATATTTGAAGCTGAATTAAATGTCATCATGCTAGGGGTACATTAATAAGAAGAAAATCAGATGGGTTGCAAATGGGAATAAAGTCTTCAAGGAACCTAGGAAATTAAAAATGATTTATGAATAACTGAGGCAGTATGTTTCAAGCATCTTGTGGGAGACAGGTAGATCAGTGAGTCTGTAAATTTCTATTTAACTGAGTATAGAGTATTATGTATCTGTCAGGACAGTCTAGTTTGCTTCATTAATAAATGATCCCCAATCTCAGTAGCTTATGAAAGCAAATCTTTATTTCTCACTTGTGTTTCATATACTAGTTATTTCTCACTAGTGTGGTTCAGGTGTAACTCTGCTCCACATCATCTTCCTACTGGGTCCCAAAATAACAGAAATCCCCTACCCGGTATTATGTATCTTTGTGAAAGAGGAAAAAGAGTGCATACATTCTGGCTCTTCAAGCTTCTACCTAGAAGTGACACCTATCAATTTGTTTACATTTTATTGGCCATGAAAATCATACAGTCATGCCATAGTTGAAAAGGTGGGATATATAGTCTTCCTTTATAGAAGGGTATTGGATATTGGTGAACAATGATACTGTGCTAGGCTACCACATGGTGATGGAGACCATCATATTATATTTCAGAATGATAAAACATAAATACTTAGAGAAGGGTGCAGGGTAATTGAATAAGAGAAGTTAACTGGATGGTAGAATAGGAGATAAATGGAAAGAAAGAATAGTTGCAGTTTCAGGACAAATTGTGGCAGACTCTGAATGTGTAACCAAGAGATTTGGCTAGTAATGTTATTCTGTAGAAACAATATGTTTATCTGGGAGGGGATCCCAGGAGACAAAAGAGCCGGAGCAGGAAAGACAAGGAAGGAAAAGTAGCCAATAGCAGGTGCATTATTGAACTGGTTACTGATGTGGGCAATCCCAATATGGTTGTATTGAGGAGCTGTGTTAATATGGGTCCTCTAAGAAGGAGACACCAAGTCTACATTAAACATGATACCGCTTTATTATGGTCTGTGAGATGAAATGAGATGGGCGAATCATCCTAGACTGTCGCATAGTTCAAAGAAATTTCAAAAAGCCAGTGGGAAGTGCTAGAGTCTAACTGGTCTGTCAAAGGATTTTCATGACTTCCAGGGGCAAATCTGTCAGTCCTTAGATGGGAACAGCCAATGGAAAGCACGGACTCAAAGTACACGTGGAGATGGATTTCAGAGCAGTGTAGCTGCGATCCTCAGTCAATGATGCCCCTTGTAGTTGAAGGTCTGCAAGGTACATTCCCAAATACGCTACAGGAACCATATAAAATTTGCTTTAGAATCATCTCTTTAAAGAGATTCAGGCTGGAGCGTTTACTTATTCATTCTCTCCATGGTTTAAGGGTTGTTACAAATAGCATTAAGCCTCATTTTTCCATGTGAATGGAATAAGCAAGCTCCTTAAGTTTTGGAGAAAGTGCTAAGGACAAGAAGCAGAGATATGTGGTAGGTGTTTAAGGCTGGGTGCTATCAGAACTCACAGGAGCCTTCTATCACACCTGTGTTTGGAATCAAGAATGAACCTAGGATTGAGGTTCCCCAAAGCATCTGCTGAAATAGTAATGGAAAGTATATAAGTAGATAAAAGACACAATCAAAAATATACTTTAGAATTATTTATCTACCTGGAGCACATAGGAAAGGAGACAGAGTGGGGACAAGAAGACCATTGCAATTTTTCTGGTATTAGGTCTAGAATTATGGTGTGACTCTATTGTCAGATATATCAGATGGACTCCTGATTTCTGAACAAGGTACTTAAATTTTCTGATACTCAACTTCCTCATCTATAAAGGGGAATATAATTATACCTTCCTGATAAATTTTTTTGCTGAGGGGAAGTTACTTAATTTTCTAACCCGTCATTTGTTTCTCTGTAACTGAGGACATAAGAATGCCCACCTATTAGCACTGCTGTGAGGATTAAATGACATGACAGTGTGGCAGACTCTGTTGCCCAACCAATGTCAGTCCCCCATTTTTGCCTTTCTAAAAGAACCACATTTAACAGTGGAAGAAGGCATCACATTTCTTAGTTAGAATACTTCATCTTTTTGCTTCCTTGAATGTAGGGTGGCCTTTGATGCAGTATGGCCAAAGAATTGTGAGTTGCTACTGAATGCAACTTTTGGGAAAGCTCTTGGTTTGCTGATACATGAAGCAGAGTCAGCAAAAGACTCAAATGACATGTACATTTCACCTTTCCCCTTCATTTTCTTTACATCTCAAAGGCCAAATGATGCCTGGATGTTGAAATCTTTTTTTTCTGTGTGAGTAGAAAAGCCACATTTTGAAGATGGTGGTACAGAAACAACCTGGATCTTTTTTCTCTGTAAATAGTATCGTGTTTTATTTATTTATTTTTATTTTTTTCTTTTCAAAAAATTTTTAAGTTTATTTACTTATTTTTGAGAGAGAGAGAAAGAGAGCACACATGACCAGGGGAGGGGCAGAGAGCAAGAATCCCATGCAGGCTCTGCCTCATTAGCATGGAACCTCATCAGCATGGGTTAGAACTCCCAAACTGTGAGATCATGACCTCAGCAGATATCAGGAGTCCAATGCTTAACTGACTGAGCCACCTAGGTGCCCCATTTTCTTTTCAAATTTTATTTAAATTCTAGTTAGTTAACATATAGTGTAATATTGGCTACAGAAATAGGATTCAGTGGTTCCTCACTTACATAAACACCCAGTGCTCATCAGAACAAGTGCCCTCCTTAATACCTATTGCCCATCTAAGAAACAAAACAGATGAACATACAGGAGGTGGGAAAACAAAAAGGGGAAAAAAAACCATAAGAGACTCCTAACAAACTTGGGTCTTTGATGATTTTCTTGACCAGCTAGATTGACCTGGATTAACACCTCTAAACCTTTTGTTATATGAAAAAAAAATAAGCCCAAATTTTGTTTAAACCACTTCAGCTGAGTTTTTTTTATACACAACTGAGCACAATCCTGACTAAAATCAATAAAGTGTTTTACAGAGTGTCTTACATATATATTTATATATGCATGTATATTTAATGTATATTTATTTTCTATATTATGTATGTATTTATATACATAAATCTTAGCTACTATCATTAGTGTATTACTGTTATGGTTGCTTTTAGTAGTGAAAGATAATTATGGCTCTAACCCAGGAGTACAGAAAGATGGGGTTTAAGAGACAAATAAGTGATATATCAAAGTGATATCCAAAACACTTGTTCACTGAGGTTTGGAAGGAAGAAGCACGGGCCTAATGACTCAAAGACAAAAAATGGAGGTGTGAAAACCCAATAATGATATTAAGAAGTAGCTAAAAGTTTTTAGTGCTCACTGTGTGCCAGACAAGTTTTAAGGACTTTGCTAGGCTTAACTGCTGAACAATGATGCCACTAACAGACATAGGGAAGTTGGGGTAATGCAGCAATGAGGAAATTATCAGTTTCATTCTGGAATGTGGTGACTCTAATAAGGCCAGCCAAATCTCCAGGGCAGAAGGAAATGTGTATCTGTTTCCCAGCAGAATCATTGGTGCTGGGGATATTCAGACTGGGCATGATCTGCTTATGGTGAGAATTGAAGAAAGAATAGGAGAGAGAGCCAGTAAAAATTCTACAGAGACAGAAGAGAGTGCAGAAGAGAATCTGTATAGCTGAAGGGTAACAGTCAACTCTTTTCCCCAAGAAGATGCTCTGAGTGGTCCTACTGCCACAGATGTAAGCTGCTAAAACCAGGACCAATGTCATCTTCCACAAAACACTATCACAAATGATCAAGGAATGGTACACTCTACTGGAAATCAAAATGTCAGAAATCTTCCATGTTTCAACTCTTATTAATAAATATGATGTAGCAAGCCTAACTATGTCCTTATTTAAATATTATGGAACTCAAAGTATGCCTGGATAGTTTTTCTGGGCATTTATAATATGTACCAAGTGTCTATAAATGCCAAATTTTGAGAGATCATGGGGATTTATAGTGATTCCCAGGAACTAACATATATATGATCTATTTATATAATGATTTTCTTCTTAGTCCAACATGATGATATGAGAAGGGATTCCAGTTAATGGAGGACATTCTGGTTAACTAGAATAATTTGAGATTCGTTTTCCATGGGTGTTTTCCCACAATTTTGACTTTAGTGTAGTGATTACACTCACTTATGTTTATTGTGGAAATAACTGCATCTATTAAGTTTTATAAAAATGGATTAAATTCATTTCATCATATTTCATTCTATGTAATGTATTGGTATAATAAAAGCATAGAGTATTGTGATGTCTTTTAAACCAAATTAGAAAAAATTTTCAAATACTAGAACTAGCCAAAATCCTGATGCAGTCAAGATAATACATCAGTGTTGAAAAGTAATTTTTCCAGCTACTCTAATAGGCATCATGCCCAGCGATGTGTTGGCTGCTAACCGCAGGTTGAGAAGGCTCAGCAGCAAGTGTTATAATGGGTTGGAAGTGAAAGGGGAAGAAGAGATTCATTTTCACTTTTTCTGCCTCTGAATAAAATGATTCACACTCCTTACAGCTCCTGTGGGTTTCACTAGTGGCACCTTTAAAAATAGGATTACCAAATCTCAGCACTGGAAGCAATTTAAGGGGGGGGGGGGGTAGGGGGTTACCGCAAAAACCATCATACTTTATGGGGAATCTCTTTTATATCTCTTCATACCTCTATGGCTTTGAAACCTCTGGAGAAGGTTAACCCACAGTCTCCATATGTAGCCCATTCCACTTTAATTCTTTGAGACTTCTTTCTTAGTTACAGCTAAAATCTTCCTTTCTGTAAATTAATAGTAGTAATTACAGGAGCAAGAGCTACTGATGTTTGCATATGTTGAACATTTTATTTAGCTACATCTAACTGAATCCACCCTTGACACTTTTAGCAACAACAACAAACATGTTTTTGAAACAGAGAGTTCTATACTGACAAAATTAGAAAGGCAAGTGGAATAGGCTGTAGGCGAGGTTTTCAGGAATATCTCCTCAAACAGGACTGCAGAACTGGCTACCAAGGGTGTTTCTACCTCCATTACAATCAGGAAGAGCAGAGAAGAGAAGCCACAGTTATTCCAGGACCATGTCACCTCACATCTGACACATGCCAAAACAAAGCAAGGCAAAGCTTTCCTCTGTCTAGATCCATCCAGCTCTAGTCCTTCCACTAGTCTACATACGTCATGGTTTCCAGATTCCGTCTGTATCTTTGTTGCTATTATTGCTTTTAATTCCCCTTTGAGGGTACTCAAGTGGGTCATGCTGTTTTACAGTTGTGGTGGGTAGAACTGAATATAGGGACATCTGATGCAGCAAGTTGGAAAACTAATACTTTTTGTATGCCATACATAGATTCTTCAATTTTTTGCAAATTTTGAATTTGTTAAAGAACCCATCAGAATACACTGTGTAGGAGAAACACAGAGATTGGGACAGATAAAATAAAGGTAATGCTTTTTTTTTTCCTGCAGTATCAGTCTACTCTGATAGCATCAATGGGTTACATTTTATAACACCCTGTTTATAAGTGGTATCACTAATTTTAATTATGAATAAATAAAGGATCAACAAGATTAAGTGGGTTCCTAGAGATTGCATATTTAACGACAAAACTGGGAATTAAACTAAGAGCACATTTTTTCCTCATATCCATTCCACTTCTGCCAAGGAAGAAAGAGCCCATTTTCTCACATCAAAAAATCTGAAGCATGGGGCCCCTGGGTGACTCAGTTGGTTAAGCATCCGACTTCATCTCAGGTCATGATCTCAAGGTTCATGGGTTTGAGTCCCACATCAGGCTCCGTGCTGACAGCTCAGAGACTGGAGCCTGCTTCAGATTCTATGTCTTCCTCTTTCTGCTCTTCCCCCGCTCATGCTCTGTCTCTGTCTCTCAGAATAAAGAAACATTAAAAAAAAACTGAAGTTCACCACACTTCTGTATGTATGAGTGCTGTACTTAATGACAACCAGAACAGATCATTTTTTAATATCCCTTCTCCTCTCTATGAAAGGAGAATAATCTTAAGTGAAACAAATAATAATAATGACCAGAAAAATAACAAATGAAATATTTTTTGATTGAATTTGTGTACAACAATGATGGTTTAAAAATCTATATATGAACAAAAGAGAACCATGCTTGGATTCTCTCTCTCCCTCTCTCTTCCTCCCTCTGCCCCCTCCTCTGTTCGTGCTAGAAAGAAAAAGAGAGAAAGAAAGAAAGAAAGAAAGAAAGAAAGAAAGAAAGAAAGAAAGAAAGAAAGAAAGAAAAGAAAAATTTTTTTCACACAAAGCACAGATACACCAATTGATTTTCAACAACAACAAAAAAAAAAACTTCAAGTGTCCCATAGAACGAGAGAATAAAAACAATGCAGGTTCTGTTTCTCTTCTCTATCTTTATCTCTGTCTCCTCAGCTTTTGCTTTTTGTTTAAAAACTGGCTGTTTGGGGGAGTCTGGATGGCTCAGTGGGATAAGCGTCCAACTCTCCATTTTGGCTCAGGTTGTGAACTCATGGTTTGTGAGTTTGCCCTGTGTTGGGGCAAGCATGGAGCCTGCTTGGGATTCTCTGTCTCCCTCTCTCTCTACCCCTCCCCTGTTCATGTTTGCTCTCCCTCTCTGTCTCTCTCTCTCTCAAAAATAAGCTTAAAAAAAAAGTTAAATTGGAAAAACAAACAAACCCTCCTGTTTAAATGCAGTAATACACAGTTTCACAGGGCTAGTTGATAAAGCAAATAAAACTGTGCCTAAAGCAAGCTCAGGCCATTCCACAGCATGATGAACTTATTTTTGAAACAAGGGCATGTGTGAGTCCACAATCATCTAGGAGTAATTATATAACTGGGGGTTATCCAGTTCTCTCAGTGTCTATTCTCTTTTTATTTTTTATTGTTAATTTGTCTACCACAAACACAGCATTTATTAGTCTCCTTTCCTATTGATGTGTCCATGCAACAAAATTTTGTTCAATGAGATGCAAGCAAAAGTATATGCAGACCAGTGCTTCTAGGAAGATTCTTTAAAATGGAAATGATATACACTTTTTTTTTTTCCTTCTTCCATCCTGGAGGTGATAGTCTAATGGATATGTACTGGCCTGTCATTTTAGATTTTCTCTGCATTTCCTCGGTGACTAATGGTGTAACATCTTTTCATGTACTTATTGACTATTAATATCTCTCCCTTTTTCTCCATCTGTTCCTCTGCCTCTGTGTCTCTGGCTCTGTCTCTCTCTTTGGTGAAGTTCCTTTTCAAAATCTTTTGCCTTTTGAAAAACAGTTTTGGTTTGTCTTAATTTTTAGTCGTTAAGAGTGTTTTATATATGTTTGATATAATCCGTCAGTGATACGTGTGTTAAAAATATTTTCTTCCGATCCGGCTTGTTCTTTTGTTTCCTAAATGTTGTCTTTCAAGGGCAACATTTTAAATTTTGATGAGGTTAAATTTCTCATTTTTTAATGTTTTTTAGATTTTTAAATTTTTTCTATATGTATGAATACTGCAAATTCTAAAGTTGCAAATATTGTGTCCTATGTTTTATTATAGAAGCTTAATAGTCAGGTTTTACACATAGGTCTACAATCCATTGTGAGTTAATTTTTACATGGTATAAGGTAAAAGACTACATTCATTTTTTAAATACATGTATATTCAGTTGATCCAGCACAAGTTGCTAGTAAGTTTTTACTTTTTCTATTGAGTTGCTTTGGCACATTTGTTAAAAATCAACTGATACATACATATGGGTCTTTCTGGGCTTTCTATTATTTTCCATTAATCTATATCTGTATTCTCCCTATTACTAAATGATTTTGGTACACATAATGTCATCTGGCTTTATTATTTTTTTATTTCATATATTTTTTTTAAATTTTTTTTCAACGTTTTTTATTTATTTTTGGGACAGAGAGAGACAGAGCATGAACGGAGGAGGGGCAGAGAGAGAGGGAGACACAGAATCGGAAACAGGCTCCAGGCTCTGAGCCATCAGCCCAGAGTCTGACGTGGGGCTCGAACTCATGGAGTGCGAGATCGTGACCTGGCTGAAGTCGGACGCTTAACCGACTGCGCCACCCAGGCGCCCCTTTATTTTATATTTTTAAATACCTTTGGTTATAGTAGGTCCTATGCATATTTTAATGTCAGTTTCTCGATTTCTTTAAAAACAAAAGGTTACTTAATTTTTGACTGGGATTCCATTGAACCAACTCACAGATCAATTTTAGGAAAATACCTGTATTACCAGTATTAATTTTGCCAATCAATGAAGTTGATATAGGTATTTAAAACTTTCAGTAATGTTCTATGTTTTCAGTAAAGCAATTTTGGATGGCTTTTTGTTAAATTTATTCCTACATATTTTATGGTAATTTTATCATCTGGAAATAGGAAGAGTTTTTACTGTCATTAAAATTGTCAGTTTTCTTGCTACCAATTTTTATGATGACTGTCTTCTGTTCCATGTTCTGCCAAACATAAAATAATTTGTTTGTCCTGTCTCTCTTCAGGTGGATTTGCCACTGCTGATAATTTATCCTGTGACTATAGTTCTCTGATGGTCTAAGAAAAGGTTTGACTTTATAAATTACCTTTCTCATTATTAGAGCGAAATAACATTTTGTGTGGTTTCTGTATCCAAAAGCAAACAGAACTGTCCATAAATTTTGCTATATTTTCATTATCTTTAGATCAAAATGTATTCTCATTTTCATTGTGAACTTTTTTCACTGATTTGTGAGATTTTTAGAAGCATGTCACTTAATTTATCATTAGATTATTTTATGTTTATTACTTTATCATTAATTTTAGCTGAATCCTATTGTTTTAGAGAACATGTTTTGTATGTCTTAAGTTAATTAAAATTTATTGGGGCTCACTTTGCAGAGTATTGCTTACCTGTGCTGGTAAAAAATTCATTCGCACTTGGCTAGGATTTGCATCCTTAAACTGTTGGCCACAGTATCCTAAAATATAAATTTAAATAATTTAGTTAAGCATCTTTGTGTACTTCCTCTATATCCTTATTAATATCTCAAATATTTGTGTTATCAATTTGTCTATTTCTCTACTAGTTCTATATACTTCTGTTTCTTATATTTGAGACTACACTATTAAATACGTTAACATTTAGGATTGCAATAGCTTCCCAATGAATTCACCTTTTTGTATTTTTGAAATATACTCTTTATCTCTGGCAATATTTCTTGTTTTGAAGTTTACTTTATTCCACATTAATATAGCTCTAAAGTTAATTTCATCTAACTAGTGTTTGCATGGCATATCTTTCCCATCTGCTTGCTCTCAAACTACCTGAATGTATCAGTCATTGTTCTACTAGAGAAACATTACCAGTAGGATAGATATATAGCAGTCATTGGAAATATCTAAATTTTATTAGTTTAGTACCAAACTTCTGGTATTTTGTTGGACTGAGGTCCTTTCCATGTCTTTAACCTTCTACTCAAATATTTATTAAGCGCCCATATTATAGCTGGCACTCAGCTCCTATTTGAGAAGATTTCAAATTAAAAATGGAATCTCCCTAGTAATAGAGTATTTCCTAGCAGTTGCATTACACAAAGATCCGTTGACGCATAGGTTCAAGCATCTTAGGTTCTACCCAAGGTTAACCACTTTGCTGAGCTGAGGATGTCACTCCCAAATTTTCTGTAAACTCTTTCCTTTCTTTACTGGGAGCCTCAATGTCACTGCTAGGAGCAGACAAGTAAACTCACAGTAGCCAGGTGTTATTATTCTTTCATTTTGTTCCTTACAGGTTATGTCAACCAAGTGAGCTGAGAAAAAAAAGAACTCTGATGTTAATTAACATAATACTTGCATACACATTTGCATGGAGCAGACATTGTTAAATTAGTCAGGGTATAATTTACCCAAAGGCACTCGTTCTGACCTGAAATTGAAGACCTTTTCATAAGTCTTAAATGAAAGGGAAAATAGGTAGTCCTTTAAAAAATAAGTATAACATTACTTCAACTTCGAAATTTAGGAGTAAAGAATGTAGTCATTAATTTTGGTTCTAATAAGTGTATTTAATAAGCAGACTATAAGATCACATAATTACTACATAGACTAAGAATATTTAATAACCATATTATACATAGTTATTATGGTATAAAGTGTGGAGTAGAGTTCCATTTTAATTCTGAGAATTAGCTTTCCTCCCACTCTAATAAATTAATGAACTGAATCTTCACTGATTCAACCATTGTTTCCTTTCTTTGAGTTTGGGAATTATAACAACTGACTTGTGATTATTCTTATTTGATGGTACTGTCCAAACCCACCTTCACACTGTCAAATTTCTGTGTTTGTAAGCCTGTAGAAATCTTCAGGCTAATATTCCATGAGTAATTCCTTATTATATTTTCAATGCTACTTGTGCCCTGGGACTGCTGACCCTATGCATTCCTTGGTTGCCCCTTTGATCTTGGGAACGCTTAGAAGATTTTAAACTGCATTTCCCTTCTGCACTAAATTTGTTGGTAATGAATCTGAATTCTGCTGTCATTTTACCTTTAGCTGAGGAAAAGCCACAGAGAACCTTTTAACACTTACCAATGACAAGTACTTTGTACACTCTTTGTCTCTGTTTCTAAGCTTAAGGTGGTGAATGTGAGATTACATTCAAACTAAAGCAAACTTCTCTTAATTGTGATAATTTAATTTAAAAATACTTTTTCCACACCTGCTCTGTAGATAAACATGGTACATGCTATTAAAGAGCTTATATTTTAGTAGAGTGAGGCAAAAATAAACAAAAAATAACATTTTAGATATTTATAAAAATCAAAATAAAAGTGAATATATACAGCAGGCAGAACTAGCTACATAATTTGAGAGTCCAGTGAAACATGAACATGTGGGGCCCCTTAATAAAAAATATATATTGAAAATTTCAAGACAGAACATAAAGTCAGCCCTGAGAGAGGTTTTCAAGGCCAGGGAGGTGGGGAGGGTGGGGAGTAGGGGACTTTATAAAGGATTTTTCATCTCTTTAGGTACAATTTCAGAGAAGGAGCCATTCCTACATACCAGGTGGAGTGAACTCTAAGAGTGTAGCCCCTAACCTGCTTGAGGAACAGAACCGCCTATGAGGCTAAAGCATAGCCACCAAGGAAGAGAGGCATATAAGATGGAGACTGAGAGAGGAGTGGGGTATAGTTCATATAGGTCCTTTCAGGACCTGACAAAGAATTAGAATATGATGAGTAAGCGCTAACAAAATCTTTAAGGATTGAAAATTGCTCCATATGTTTGTGAGCCTAAATAATATGGATTGATTCTGTCTTAAAATTTGTGATGTCCCTCCTTTTTTTTTTAAATTTGTTTTTAACATTTTATTTATTTTTGAGACAGGGAGAGACAGAGCATGAACGGGCGAGGGTCAGAGAGAGAGGGAGACACAGAATCTGAAACAGGCTCCAGGTTCTGAGCAGTAAGCACAGAGCCCGACGCGGGGCTCGAACTCACGGACCGCGAGATCATGACCTGAGCCGAAGTCGGATGCTTAACCAACTGAGCCACCCAGATGCCCCTGTAATGTCCCTTCTTTACTTCTTCAACACTCTTTCTTCTGCACTGCCTGGTAGTAAGGAAAATTTAAAAAAATATAACAACTATTCCCATTCTCCCTCTTTCCCTCCTTCCTTTTACTTCCTTCTGAAGTCCCATCTGTATAACATGCCAAAGTCATAAGTAGTACAGGATATTTCATATATATGATACCTATAACATATATAACATCTATATAATATGTATGCATTATAAATACACATGTATACATATGACATATGTATATACAAACATACTATATATGTACATGCATATAATATACAAACATATTACATTTGATATAATCTTGAATTTAGTAAAAATAGGGGAAAGCAACTAGTAAACTTCCCCACTTGGAAAATTTGTGGGGTTTTTTTTCTCCAATAGCAATCTAAATAAAAATTTTTTTGATTTAAGGGGCAACCGGGTGGCTCAGTTAGTTGAGCATCTGACTCATGATCTTAACTCAGGTTTTAATCTCAGGGTTGTGAGTTCAAGCACCACACTGGGCACCCCTTTGGGCACTGCATTTGGCATGAAGCCTACTTTAAAAAAACACTTATTTAAATTAAAAAGAATCTGTACTATTATTATTGATTTTAGGTTTTATATACCTTCATTGGGCATCAATATAGATAAAATTAGATGCTAAATTAATTCTATCCATTTAGTTAAAATGATTCAGAATTCATTTACTCATACACTATTCTTTTATTTACTTACTCTTTCAATATCTATTTATTAAGCACCCTCAGTGGACCAGATACTTGCCAGACTCTGTGGTTCCTGAAGACAAAACATTATCTAATATAACTAATAAGAAAACTCAAATAGCATTTTAAAATGAGAGATCGTTGTTGACAAGACAAAAAATCAGCTTAGACAATTATTAAAGTCCAGATTGATTGCAGAATGGATCATTCTGATGCCCATGATAATGTGGATGATAAAGTATTTGTTTTTGTCCTTCAAGACTTGAAATTTTCACATAATTAGAATATGTCTTTAATATGTTTCAAATTCATTATTTTTAGAAAGCATTTAGAAGGGGCAACATATACATATAGTTCATTGAAAATTACAATTTTAAATATATTAATGCTTTAAAAATCTCTTATCTAGCACCAGATGAAAACAAAATGTCACTTGTACTTATGAGTTTTTTGCCACAGATAAAAGTGATGAAGCCAGTAACTCACTTGTGTCCTTCCTGTGGCTTGGGGGCTTCTTCTCACTAGTGGAGGATGAAAATCTGAAAGTGTCATCACTAGCTGTTGTTTTTGCTTTACCTTTAGCTGACATGCTTATTGGTACTTCTCAATAGCAGCACTATTTTTTCTCTTTTCGTGTGTTCCTCCCCGGCACTAGCTGGGGGTGGTAGCAGCTTTTTGTATTGCCTGGTGCTGACTGATGAAGTATCATGGTGCCAGATTTTAAAGATCCAAACTCAATGATAACATTTGAAGACTGAATATGTTTTTGGTGCTACTCCTTTTACGAGTAGTCATCTATGACTAGCAATATTGTTTGTATAATAGCAGTCCTTCTTTATGTTTATGCAATTTGCAAATTTTGGAATAAACTCTTCTTTTGTTAAATACTTAACCCTACAAATGCAATCCAAATATATGTATATATTCCAATGTGGTCTATACTATTCTTAAATTGGGTGTCCAGGGCAATTATAATGCTAGAGCCCATTTGTCATTTGTTTCCAAAAATATCAGAAATTTTGATATAAGATGAAAAAAATACTAATAAAAGATTTATGGTATTTAATGTATTTTGACATGGTAGGTATTTAGAATATTAGAATAAATGGCCATTTAATATAAGTAATTCAGCATGAAGGGAAGTTTATTATCTCCCAAGCTACCCCTCAATCAAGTTCTGGTAATAACTGCCTGCCCTTATTAGCACATGTATGTAATAGTCTCTAGGCAAAGTGAACAGGTTAGGTAAAACACACAAACCTATGGAAATTTGGAGATAAGGATTTATTCTCCTGGTAATATATTATTAATATAAATATTGCTTTCTGTACATGTAAATTTTATAGAAATTGGTGCATGGGGTAAAAGAAAATATGGTTGCTGCACTTGCTAGAAGGCTTATGCCAGCTACTACATCCGATACACATCTTTGGGGAGGCAGTATTTAGCAGAATCCCACACAAAGTGCTCAGAAATGATCTAGTTTATACTCTAGGCTTCCTAACATTATGATCTTAGTAAATCACCCAAATTCTCGAAGCTTCAGTTTTTTGCCTATAAAATAAAGATTAATATAAAAAATATGTGCTGTGCTACGACTTATCAAAATGACAGACCCAGCTAGGTGGTCTTCTCTTGTGAATACATGTTTTATTAGTCAAGAAGCTATACAATAACATGTTTAGTGTTAGATGGTTGTATCTTGAAGAGCCACAAAACTATTATTTAAGGACTTACCTCTTTGTCCAATTAATTTCCATCTTGCGTCTTTGTGATAAGTCTTAACTAGAAAAATGCAAATTATTTTATATTTACATGCAAATCTGAATAACTTTGAATATAGATTACACTTCAGTGCTAGAAGGCTAACCAGGTGTTTTGTTGTTGTCATTTTTTTTTTTTTTTCAACGTTTTTTTTTTTTTTTTTTTTTATTTTTGGGACAGAGAGAGACAGAGCATGAACGGGGGAGGGGCAGAGAGAGAGGGAGACACAGAATCGGAAACAGGCTCCAGGCTCCGAGCCATCAGCCCAGAGCCTGACGCGGGGCTCGAACTCACGGACCGCGAGATCGTGACCTGGCTGAAGTCGGACGCTTAACCGACTGTGCCACCCAGGCGCCCCTGTTGTTGTCATTTTTTTAAGTGGAGTTTTGCCAGGACTAATTTAAGGACTAGATTATAAACTACATATGGGTAGCAACTGTGTCTTACTGATTTCTCTATCCCCTGCACCAAGCATGAGGTTGGGCAGATAGAAGGTGCCCCGTATATGTTTGGCCCTAAGGAGGAGCCATAAACAGCTCTAAGGGTAGAATATATCCACGATACATTTGTACAAAGTCAATGCCAATTGTACTCATGTTTAGGAATGGGGATGCATCTTCTTACTCTTCATGATACCGTCTATGAGGCACTCTAATAGTAGGATAAGGAACCAGGAAGGAGAAAAGATTTCGTATAATAGTAAACATTATTGGCTGTGTAAATCGGAGATTTGGAAACAGTTTCAGTTTCATTGACTAATAAAAGCATCTTTTACTTGGAACCTACTTTCCCCTTTTCTATTTTAATACCCAATTTTCACATGAAGTGAGAAAGTCTGTTTTAAAATCATTTCAAAATTTCCTAACAGTCTGGAAGCTATTTTGGAGATGTGGCATTCCCAGAAGAATAAAGTAGATTGAGTAAATGCTAAATAAGTGTATTTAAAAAATAGATTAAAGGCACTCAGGTGTCACCACCATTTTGAAACGATCATCACTTAGAATTATAACTTACTTGTTTTACAAGTCAGGTTAATAAATGCGTAAAATATGAATCACTAATAAGACTCTTTTTGGTATCATTTAAAAGAGAGTTGATGGTGCGTGGAAACGCAGTGTCTGCAAA
Organism: Neofelis nebulosa; assembly: GCF_028018385.1. NCBI lineage: Eukaryota > Metazoa > Chordata > Mammalia > Carnivora > Felidae > Neofelis > Neofelis nebulosa. The sequence goes on along the minus strand of NC_080785.1, from coordinate 122,123,409 downwards.
GTAGCATGTATTTTCTTAGGACTTTTAATGGCAAATACATTGAAAGGATTTAGATGCCATTTACCATGTTCAAAGAACTGGTTATTCTTCAGTGGTCTCCCAGGCCTCTTAAAGAATAAGGCCAGCTTCCTGGAAACGCTGTATAAAAGACCTAAGCTAGGAAATCAATCCCAGGAGACTTGAAATTTTCTGGACTCTGTATGATCTTTAGCAGTAGTTCTTCACTCTTGTTGCACATCAGAGTCACCTGGGAAGTTTTACAAAAGTATTAACATCTGGGTACATCTAGAACAACCAAATCAAAATCTTTCAGGGTAGAGACTGGGTATCAATATTTTTAAAAGCTCCTCAGGTTAATGTGTAGCCAGTGTTGAGAAACACTGACTTAGCTAGGACAAGGATGGCAACTTCATGGCACCTGGGTTATAATTTTCCTTATCCCCTGATAGAAGACATTGTCAATATAGCCAAACACATATTACTACAGAAATCAGGTTCAGAATCAGAACATTTTTAATGTTTTCTCCAGGTAACCACTATGAACAAATCAGCATAGGTTTTCCAGTTAAAAATCTGTTTGCTGTTTCTGAGAAAGATTTGTGCTAATCACTGGGAGCACAGAAGATATTCAATAAATATTTGGGGACTGACCAAATTGACCTAAATATCTCACTAATAGATACCCTTTAAAAATAGGTCAATTTGTTATTGACCTAGCTTGGGCTGGTAGTTTTGAGCACAAGAGAAGTCATACATACCTCTTGTGCTTCACAAATTCATTGGCCCACTCCCAGAGTAATTTGGGGTGCCTAAATTTTCTTTAAATTAATCTCTGATCTGGGATGCCTGGTGGCTCAGTCAGTTGAACGTCCAACTCCTGATTTTGACTCAGGTCATGATCTCATGGTTTGCGGGATTGAGTCCCACGTCAGGCTCTGTACTGACAGTGTGGAGCCTGCTTGGGATTTTCTGTCTCTCTCTCTACCCCTTCCCTCCTCTCAAAATAAATAAACAAACTTTAGAAAAAAATCAAAAACTTAGAAAAAATTAATTAATCCCTGATCCAAAGTGGAATCCTATGCTGTATTTGTATTTGGTATAGCGAAAACCTATAAAATAATTAAGCCTGCATTGTTATTAACCAGGTAACCTTTATATAGAATGGTAATGTGCAAAAAGGTATAGTTCACCAAAAGAAAAATACCTTGGATTAAATAGAGGCACTTCTGCCACATTACATACCAAATCTCTATATAAGGGTTAAGTTAACCAAGTGCATGTTGGTGAACATTCAGGGCCCTGTTTCCAATGCCAAAGGATGTACATAGCTTTAAAGCACAAACATTAAAGAAGCAATGTCTTCAGCTTCGGACACTGAAGAGTCATCTTGTGTTTAGAAAACTTGGCCCCTAATTTTACAAAGTTATACTGTTTCCCATTCTCAAAATAATAAATAGAACTCCTAATTACCTCTCCTATGGAACTGCATTCTGCATTTCTTTAATAACTTCTATCTCAGCTGTGCTACAGTCTCCTTAACTAACTAAAAGTACAGAGTTAGTTTGTAAATATCTCATTAACTCTTAAATAGGGAGTTCACCAGTGTCCTCTTGATTGGCAGCCTTTATCAAACAATGCTCTCCAAATTCTCTTACTTTTCCTTTTCTGTGAAGAGGGGCTTTGGGGAAACCCACAAGTCTTCGATACATAAGCACTATTTAGCTCTAGCAAGGAATTTAATCTGCTTTTTAGGCCCAAAAGCATTCTTGAGATACTCTTTGGCACAAATCTAGTCTCTGGATCCACCTGTTTCTTTGAGACATGGCAAATCTATATAACATCTCGTAATTCACTTTAAAATGACAGATCCAAAGGAAGCAGCTCTATAACCTGTTTAAATGTTCTATGAAGTGAGTAGCCATTGAGGGGGACTTCAAATTCATTGTAGTACTCTTGTTCTGAAATCACAAAAAGAGAATGATTTTAGTGGTTATCCTTAGGCATTGTGTGGCATCTCTTATCTCTCATGCCTCCTTAGGTGCTTCAGAGAAGGAAAGGAGTCTGGCCCTCACTTCTTCAATGGGAGCTATGTGAACCCAAGTCAGTCACCTGCTAGTCTAGTCTCAGTCAGAACATCACACACTGGATTCAGAGACTAGAGTTCCACCTGCTCCTACTTAGAAAGAAGTAGTGGGGTAATTTGACACAGGGGACAAAGTACTTGACACCATTTGCCAGTGATAAGAATGTCATGGTGAAGTAATTCTCATAGAAAGAAGTTCTCTGCAGGTGGTTAGGAGAGACATCCAATGATAGATCTCAAAATTTTGTTAAAGAATTGAAGGGCTCTGTTTCTAGTTGTGCTTCAGTTGCTCACAATCTGGAAATTTGTGGCTGAATCTTATCTAAAACTTGTACAGATCCTGCTCTTTCCTTGTGTATTTTCACTAAACCAGTGTTTCCAACTTTGGTCATGTGCATACAAACACCACAATTATCATCACTTTTGCATATCACCAGTATTTTTCTTTAAACTGATTCCTTTTTTTCCGTTGCTGTTACATTGACTTATTTTAAAAGAAAGTTGCAGCAACTGGTGCAGCCACTCTGGAAAACAAGTATGGAGATTCCTCAAAAAGTTAAAAATAGAACTAACCTATGATCCAGCATTTGCAACTGCATTACTAGGAGTTTACCCAAAGGATACAAAAATATTGATTTGAAAGGATACATGCACCCTGATGTTTACAGCAGTAGTGTTTACAATAGCCAAATTATGGGAAAAGCCCAAATGTCCATCGAGTGATGAGTGGATAAAGAAGATGTGATACTCACACGCACACACATACACACACACATGCACACAAACACACACACAATGAAATATTACAAATATTACTCAACCATCAAAAAGAATGAAATCGTGCCATTTGCAATGACTTGGATGGAGCTAGAGTGTTTTATGCTAAGCAAAATAAATCAGAGAAAAACAAATACCATAAGAGTTCACTCATATATGGAATTCAAGAAACAAACAGATGAACACAGGGAAAAAGAGAGAGAGAGAGAGAGGCGCAAACCAGATAACAGACTCTTAATTATAGAGAATAAACTGAGGGTTGCTAGAGTTGAGGTGGGCAGGAGGATGGGCTATAGAGGTGATGGGTATCAGGACTGAACTTGTCCTGATGAGCACTGGGCGTTGTATGTAAGTGATGAATCACTAAATTCTACACCTGAAACTAATATTACATGGTATGTTAACTAACTGGAATTTAAATAAAATCTTGAAAAAAATAAAAGGAAGTGGCACTAATAGGTATGAGATATTGTTACATATTTTTCTAATCTATAATTAAAATGAATTATTAAATTAAAGCAGTGTTTCCTACATCCCCCATAAAATAACTGGTGAATCACTGGGGATACAAAAATAGCACTCTGAAAATTACTCAGATAAAGCAAATCACTCTTTTCATTTCTCCATTTCTTTTTTTCTGATTTCTTTTATATATTAAAAAAAAACTACTTAGAGGAAGTCACTTTTTGTTTCTACAGGTAAAATAAGCAGAATAGAAAAAATGCCATGGTAATTTGATCAAGCCAATGAGAAAACAAATTTACTGAACACCAAATATGTATTTGGCACTACTGATCCTCTTTTAATAGAACTCCTTATCTGGATTCTCAGTAGAGACAATTTATATATTTGGATGAGAAACCTAAGTGGTATTTTCATCAGTGCTATTGTACTCCATATTTTTTTCTGTCCTTTCTGACTGCAATATGTCCAGGTAGAAGGAAACCTGCACTTAACTTGGAAAAACAAGTTAAGAATCTGCATTCTTTCCTGGTAGGTCTAAGTTATCCCATTTTTCTTCTCAGTATTCATAGCATGGAGGTGAATGTCATGCCCCAGATAAGACTAAAGAGAAGATGTGGCATTTGATGCACTGACATCTTACACACAAACATTTTAGTATGGATTAAATTCTTTGAATTAGAGCAGCACCCCATCCTGAATACCCAATAGCATATCCTTAAATTGTTCCTTAAGTAATTGCTTTTGAGGACAGTCTGTCTCATTGAAGGAAAAAGTCCCACATGGCCACTTTGTTCTTGAAGGGTACCACCAATAAATGATAAAAAATCCTGATATTTCAGAGCATTTAGAAAAGCTCTTTAATTCACCTCCCCCTTGTTTGAGATATTTGCGTGAGAAATGTGACTGACGTTTCCATCAGTGTTATTGTGTTCCACATTAAGAAAATCTGAGATACAAAATCTACAACTTATAAATTCCTATACTGGAATGATTATTTGCATAGCCAAGAAACTTGTTTTCTTAAGATCCAATCTGTAAACCTGTTTATAGCTAGTACCTCCTAAACTTTGTTCATATAATTTGAATAATACAAAATTTATTATTGTATAACTTCTTAGGAAGATATAAATTGCATAATATATTGTGGTCAGATTATTTTTACTCTAGGATTTGCAGGGGAATGAATTAAACAAGTGATTTAATAATATTTTCTACAACATTGGATGGCTTATCACTATTTTTATTTTGTCTTGTTTTTTGTTTTGTTTTGTTTTTATTTTATTTTTTAACATTTTTGTTTATTTTGATTGAACTTTGATTGTCCAGTTTATTTCAGATACAGGTACTGGAAGTTATAGTTAATCATTAACTTCCTGTGTTTTGAGTGTATATATCCCAAACATTCAGGCAACAGTTTATTATTATCAGTAAACAAAATTATTATTTTAAATAATAATTTTGATTCTGGTTTTCATGTTGGCTTCTTGGCTGTTTCAGATCAACAGATTTTAGAGAGTCTATTTATAGTAAAGATGACATTACACATTACCTGACTTCAACATTTAGAGACTTTATTTTTTACCTAGATGTTCCTAGGTTCTTTTAATATTTCATTATTTAGTAATTTCTAATTTTCCTCTATAATGGGACCTGATGATTATCTTGATCTCTCACAGAAGGTAGACTCTCAAATGCACGTATATATGTGGGGGAGAAAGTGCATGGGGGGTAAGATATGGTCAGCATTAACTCAAATTCATTTCCTAAAGGAATTTGGTAGCATGCTATAGAGTTTAAGGGATTTACCAAGGTTATGAAGGAAAATTCACTCCTCCTGCCTAAGACAAGCTAGACACAAGTGTCTGTCCCATGCAATACATCTGATCATTTGAGTATTGTTCCGTCTCCACTACTAGGCTGAGCAACTTGAAGAGACTGATCAAGATCATGATGAAATTACAACCTTTGCTGGACACCTATCCCACTACCATTTTGCTTTGTGTTTGTTAAGGATTAGCAACCAGGAAGCACTTGGAGAAAATACAAGGTATGGGCATCTGTTCCTACATTGGTGACATGTGTAAAATTAGTCTGCTATAACTTAGTTATGTCTCTCCATGAAAACAAGATAACTGTTATTCTTATAATAGTCCTAAAATCCTCTATTGGAATGCTCAGGGTAGAATCGGACCATATACCATGACTGAATATGATTTGGCATTAGTCAATTCAACCACATGACAAAGATGTGTGTGTGTGTGTGTGTGTGTGTGTGTGTGTGACATGCAAAATTATGGAGTATTTTTAATCTAGAGTCAGTGAGAAAGTAATTAATTTTACCATTGACAGGTTTCTAAATATAGCCCCTAGATATCTGGTGAGGTATTGGTCTCAAACGTCTTGTGCATTCATATCATTAGTTTTGAACTCCCAGAATTATGTTGTCATAAGTGAAACCCTTCTCTCTGACACAGAACCTGACTTATGACCACTAGAGAAATTGAAAGCATCTTATTACTATGACCATTTCTCACCATCTTATTGGAATCAAGTAGTTTTCCTCAAATATTATGTATGCTCTCATCACAGGTTGGTGAGGTGAAATTGTCTTCACCAAGATTATTGCATCAATATTTTGTTTCATTTATGGACTTTTCTTTATTGGTTGGTAAATTTCATATTCATAGTTGTCTCTTAAATGTATATTTTTCTTGTACTATTGTCATAGTTAAAAAAGAAATTTAACAGAGGAGAGATCTTCTCTATATGCTTTTCTCTCCTAAATGTTATAAATGAGGAGTTGCAGATTCCCTTAGTGTGGGGGTCCTAGGGGTCCTAGGGTTCCCATCTCTAGCTCCAAACTAGAGCTACCTAGAAAGCTTTTTAAGATTCTGATGTTTGGGGGCACCTGGGTGGTTCAGTCAGTTAAGCATCTTATTCTTGGTTTTGACTCAGGTCATGATCTCATGATTTGTGAGTTTGAGCCCCACAATGGGCTCTGTGCTGACAGCATGGAGCCTGCTTGGGATTCTCTCTCTCTCTCTCTCTCTCTCTCTCTCTCTCTCTGTCTCTCTCAAAATAAATAAAAAAACTTGAAACAAAAATTCTGATGTTTGGACCTCACTTCCATAGACTGCCATTTAATGACAATTCCCCAGGTAATTCTAACAGCATCGAAGCAAAGAACCACTGGCCTTGATTAATTTTGTTAAAAGTGTAACCAAATCACTCAATACTGCCTTCTGTGCTTTGATGTGCACAAACTGCAATGAAATATTTGCCAGCACATGTGTTACTCATATTTTTTTGAGCAATTCATAACCTGATTGTTGCAATTTCTGTCAGAATGAAACTCTCCATCTGTAAAGAAGGTGCTTAGGAACAAAAACGTCAGCAACGAAGGTTTCAAAAGTACAGCATTTGTTCTTAGCTGGGACAGACGCAATTAAGGCACATGATTCTCCAAGTCAGTCTGGAAGAGCGTGAGTTTGCAGGAAGAGCCACCCACCTTTGTTCCCACTTGTCTAAGGACCTCCAAATATTTATTCCCTAGAGCTTTCAATTTATAATCTGCCACTTATTTTATCCAAGATAATTCAGGTAAATGCCTGCAGACTGGGGAAAAGGGGCTGTCATGAGCAATGATCTCTAGGCTATGATCACCACATTCTAGCTTGAGGACCCTGAACAGGTTACTTAAGTTCTCTGAGCCTCAGTTTCCTAACATGCAAGCATGATGTTACTTACTCTAGTAGGTTGTTGTGGGATTAAATGTGACTGGCATGCATGCAACTGCTTAAAACAGTTCCAGGCACAAATCCCTGTTATTTTTAGGTAACAAATGAGGGATAGCTACAAAAATAAAGAACTATGATAATATACTGTAGGATAAATCTGTCTAATGTCACAGATGAAGTGAGACTGAGCTGCTCTTTGGAGAATGCAGAGAATGAGGCTGATGAAAACCTAGGCTGAAGAAATTGCATATGCAAATTTAGAGCACAGAACAGAGCATGATATGTGACTGAGTGCTTATTGGTGAAGCACTTAACAGTGATAATAGTAGCAGTCTGGCTAAATGATTCTGTGCTGGGCACTTGACAAGTATCATCTCAGTTATCCCTAAAACAATGCTCCCATTTTAGAAAACAGCTGGTAAAGAGCTGTGATCTGCACTGAGATCTAATGGATAAGAAAGCCTGAATTCTTCTTTTAAATTTTTTACATGTTTATTTATTTTTGAGAGAGAGAGACAGAGTGTGAGGGGGGAGGGAAGGGCAGAGAGAAGGGGAGACACAGAATCTGAAGCAGGTTTGAGGCTTAGAGCTGTCAGTACAGCGCTGAATGCGGGGCTCAAACTCAAGAACCATGAGATCATGACCTGAGCCAAAGTCAGATGCTTAACTGACTGAGCCACTCAGGCGCCCCTACAAAAGCCTGAATTCTAATACTACTCTGCTATGATGCTTCTACTTTAGCCATCAGAGGGCCCTGAGCAACTGAGGACCAAAGGGAGATGTCCAACACTGGGGGTATAGGCATAGTAAAGGAGTTCTGAAGATATAAGAATACATTAACCTTTATTTTTTTCAGAGCTGACCGAACAGGATTTCCCTTGCCTAGAATCCAGATATAGAATCCTAGTCCTTGATCTGCGTAGGATGTTATCAGTAACAAAGCACATGCACAGGGGCACCTGGGTGGCTCGGCCGGTTAAGTGTCCAACTTTGGCCCAGGTCATGATCTCAAGGTCTGCATTCTTGAGCCCCACATCAGGCATTACACTGGCAGCTCAGAGCCTGGAGCCTGTTTCAGATTCTGTGTCTCCCTCTCCCTCTGCCCTTCCCTTACTTGTGCACGCTCTCTCCTCTCTCTCTCTCTCTCTCTCTCTCTCTCTCTCAAAATAAATAAATAAACCTTAAAAACAAAAAATGTGCACTTGAAAGATTCATTTTATTCCAATCATGCTGATGTTTTGAATCTAGTTCATGGGGTTAATGGAGTTAATAATGCACATGAGAAGCAGAACCAATATATATATATATATATATCTCCTACTGGTCATGTTAGTGTATTTGGGTATTGGAGAGCAGGGAGAAAGAAGGGGAAAGAAAGATTGAGAGAGGGATAACATTTTAAGGAATTAGTTCATATAATTGTGGGGGCTAACAAATTTGAGATCCATAGTATAGACCAGCAGACTGGAAATTCAGATAAGAATGGTGCTATAGGGGTGCCTGGGTGGCTCAGTTGGTTGAGCTTCTGACTATTGATTTCAGCTCAGGTGATGATCCCAGGGTCGTGAGATCGAGCTCTGTGTCAGGCTCTATGCTGACCACATGGAGCCTGCTTGGTATTCTCTCTCTTTCTCTCTCTCTCTCTCACAAATAAAAAATAAATAAATAAAATAAGAAAAAAAAAAGAGTTGGTATTGTAGTTCTGAGTCCAAATTCTGCAAGGCAGCAGGCTGAAAACCCAGGCAGCATTTCTATGTTTTAATCATAATAAGAATTCCTTTTTCAGGAAACCTCAGTCTTTGCTCTTAAGGCTTTTAACTAATTGGCTGAGTCCCCCCCCCCACCCCGCATTATGGAAGATAATCTACTTTACTCAAAGTCTACTGATTTAATTTTTCCAAAGGAGACATACAGATGGCCAAAAGACACATGAAAAGATGTTCAACATCACTCATCATCAGGTAAATGCCAATCAAAACTACCATCAGATATGACTTCATACTGGTTAGCATCAAAAAACCAAGAAATAAAGTGATGGCAAGGAAGTATAGAAAAGGGAATACTCATGCACTATTGGTAGGAGTGTAACCTGCTGCAGCCACTATGGGAACTAGCGTAGAGGTTTCTCAAAACATTAAAAACAGAAATACCAAACAACCTAGTATTTATCCAAAGGAAAATACTTCTCGGTATTTATCCAAAGGAAACAAAAAACTTTAATTCAGAAAGACATATGCACCCTTATATTTAATGTAATATTATCAACAATAGACAAGATATGGAAGACAACACACACACACACACACACACACACACACAAATATCACCCAGCCATAAAAAAGAATGAAATATTGCCATTTGCAAAATCATGGATTGAACCTAAAGAGTATTATGCTGGGTGAAGTAAGTCAGACAAAGACAAATACCATATGATTTCACTTATATTTGTAATTAAAAACAAACAAATACATAAACAAAAACCAGAAACAGATGCAAAAATACAGAGAATAATCCAGAGGCTGCCAGAGGGGAGGGGTGTGGGGAAATGAGAGAAATAGGTAACAGAGATAAAGAGGTATAACTTTCTAGTCATAAAATAATTAAGTCATAGATATGGAAAGTATGGAATAGGGAATACAGCTAATAATATTGTAATAACTTTATACGGTAACAGATGGTAACTACACTTTTAAGCATTTCATAATGCATATTATTGTCAAACCATACCTAAAATTAATATAACATTGTATGTCAACCATATCTCTAAAACATTAAAAATTTAAACAGTTAATCACATATAAAACAAATATGTTCTTCAAAAGAATGAGAAGTCAAGCAACAGACCAGGACAAAGTATTTGCAAAAGACCTATCTGATAATGGATTGTCATACAAACTACATAAAGAACTCTTAAAACTCAACATTATGAAAATGGAAAACTTGATTTAAAAATAGACGGAACATCTGAACAGACACCTCACCAAAGAAGACATACAGATGGCAAATAATTATATGAAAAGATGCTCCACATAATATGTCATTAGGGAATTACACATTAGAACAACAATGAGATACCACTATGTACCTATTACAATGCCCAAAATTCAGAACACAGATAATACCAAATGCTGGCATGGATGTGGAACAACAGAAACTCTCATTCATTGCTGGTAAGAATGCAAAATCCTATAGTCATTTTGGAAAATCACTTGACAGTTTCTTAAAAAACTAAACGTGCTTTTAACACATGACCAAGCAATCATTTTCCTTGGTATTTACATAAATGAACTGAAAATTTTTATCTACACAAAAACCTGCATATGGAAGTTTATAACAGCTTTGTTCACACTTCCCCAAACCTGGAAACAATCAAGATGTCCTTTAGTAGGTGAGTGGATAAATAAACTGTGGTACCTTCAGACAATGGAGTAGTATTCAATGTTACAAAGAAATGAGCTATTAAGCCATGGAAAGAAATGAGGGAATTTTAAATGCATATTACCAAACGAAGGAAGCCAATCTGCTACCACTAGGTACTGTGTGATTCCACCTTTATGGCATCATGCAAAAGGTAAAGCTATAGAGACAGTAAAAAGATCAGTGGTTGAAGAAAGGTATTAGGGGAAGGAAGGACTGAATAGGCAGAGCACAGAGGATTTATAGGGAAGTGAAACTATTCTGTATGATACTGCAATGGTAGATGCATGCCATTATATGTGTGTCAAATCCATAGAATGTATAATACAATGAACGAACACTAAAATAAACTATGGTCTTAGAGTGATAATAATGTATTGATATAAGTTAATACATTTTAACAAATATGCCACTGTAGTGTAGGGTAATGACAGTAGGAGAGGCTGTGTGAGTAGGGGGATAGGGAGCATATGGGTATTTCTGTACTGTCCATTAAATTTTGCTGTGAACCTAAAACTTCTTTAAACAATAAAATCTAAAAAAAAGTTACACAATAACAAGGAGTTCACCAAACACATAAAAACAATAATAAAAATATGTTATAGCAACCAAACAGCTGAGTACCATGGCCCAGCCAAGTTGACACATAAAATTAACCATCACAGCACAATATTCAATTGCCAGTGTATCAGAAATTGCAGAAGGGGGGCCAAGATGGTGGAACAGCCTGGAAGATTTTTGTGTGTCTCACGTCCATGAAATACAGCCAGATCAACACTAAACCATCATACACACCTAGTAAACTGATTGGAGGATTAACACAACAATCTGCAAAACCTGAACCACAGAATTCAGCAGGTATGTAGCATGGAGAAATGAACTTTGGGAGAGAGAAGCCAGTGGCAGGCAAGGAGCTGCTTTTGCAGGTGGAGAGAGGACTGAGACTGGGGGTCGGGGGGAGATTATGGGAAAAGCACCCCTCCCCAAAAGCAGCTGGAGAGAAAGTGGAAAATTGGAAACAGACACAGGGACTAAACTAAAAAGGGAGAAAGGAGAAGGTTTAAATTCCATTAAGACTGTAAACAAGGGGAGCGCAAAGGCTGCAACTCTGCAGCTCCATACCTGGTGGTGCTCTGGTAGGAAGGGTGAATCCCCAGGAACAGAGCAGGGTCTGGGAGGTTCTCAGGCCACACAGGGAAAAGCGGTTCCACTGATGGAAGGACATTTGGTAGGGAATGTTGAAGCCACCTGGTCCCAGCAGAGCCCAGAAAATGGCCACATTTGCTGGTGCTGGAACAAGGATGTTAAGGGTGAAGCCTGATGCCAGATGTGTGTTGTGATTTTCCATAATCCCTGAAAAGCTGCTGCTACACTACCTTGCAAACTTTTTCTGTGGTGGGCTGGCACCTGGCCGCAGTCTCAGGGTTCTGGCAGCAGCAGGGTCCAGCAAGCATTCCTGGGTGCAGCTGACATTCGGCCATTGTTCAGCCATTGCTTGGTGAGACCCTCCCACAGAGGGGAGGAATGGGTCAAAGCTACATTCCTTCAGAAGTAAGGGGCAAGGGAAAACAACCACATAGGAGACAAAACTTGGGAGAGAGGTATTGCCTGGAGCCTGGTCATGGACAGTGATAAAGCAGGGAGTGGATGAAAGCTGAAGACAGAGGACGGGTGCACGATTGCAGATGGGCGAGAAGAGAGTTCCTTCCGATACTTAGAGACTGGGTAGCTAGGTGACGCCATTTTCACTGCTCCCGTGCATGTGCATACACACCTACAAGCGCCCCAACAATCCACCACAGTAGACTAGCAGAGCCATCTAGTGAAGAGAGCCGTTAGACTGAGGCCCGCACACCTGGGCGAAACTCGCTCCTCAAGAACAGAACTCTCACTGCCTACTTAGTTTATGGACTATGAAGCACTACATGCTCTGACTTCTAGGGGAAAACGAAGTAATTTCAGTCCTATTTCAATCTGTTAGCAGGTCCATCCATTCAATTTTCTTTTTTTTCTCTCTTACGCTACTTTTCTTTTTCTTGAACACAGAAAGAGAAAAAAATTCATTTTTATTTTCAATTTTTATTAAAAATATTTTTCTTTAATTTTTTTACTATATTTTTTACTTGTGTGTAAATTTTTTCAAATTCTATCTTACTTCCATCATTTTATTTTAGTCTGCTACAGTGTATTCACTTTTTCAAATTTCCAATGATTTCTTTTTCTCTCTGTTTTCTTTTTTGTTTCTTCTCTATTTCTTGAATACAGAATGAGAAAAAATTCATTTTTATTTTTAACTTTTATTAAATAATTTTTCTTTGATTTTTTTCTACTATATTCTTTACTTTTGTGTAAACTTTTTCAAATTCTATTTTACTCCCATCATCTCATTTTAGTCTACTTCAGTGTATTCATTTTTTCAAATTCTGAAACAATTTCCTTTTTTTTCTTTCCCCTTTTTTTCTATAATCTGACAAACCACTTTCAATGCCCAGACCAAAACACACCTAGGATCTAGCATCATTTATTAGATTTTTGTGTGTTTGTGTGTGTTTAATTTTTTAATTTTAATATTTTTTTAATTTTAATTTGTTTAATTTTAATTTTTCTACCTCATTAATTCCTTTTCTCCCTCCAAAATGACAAAATGAAGGGATTCACCCCAAAAGAAAGAGCATGAAGAAACAACAGCCAGGGATTTTACCAACACAGATACAAGCAAGAAGTCTGAACCAGAATTTAGAATCACAATAAGAAGAATACTAGCTGGAGTCAAAATAGATTATAATCCCTTTCTGCAGACATAAAAGATGTAAAAAATAGAATGAAATTAAAAATGCTATAACTGAGCTGCAATCACTGATGGATGCAATGGCAGCAAGGATGGATGAGGCAGAAGAGAGAATCGGCAATATAAAGGACAAACATATAGAGAATAATGAAGCACCAAAAAGAGGGAGATTAAAGCAAGAGAGCACAATTTAAGAATTAGAGAAATCAGTGACTCATTAAAAAGGAACAACATCAGAATTACAGGGGCCCCAGAAGAGGAAGAGACAGAAATAGGGGTAGAAAGGTTATGTGAGCAAATCATAGCAGAAAACTTTCCTAACCTGAGGAAAGACATGGACATCAAAATCCAGGAAGCACAGAGGACCCCCATTAGATTCAACAAAAACCGACCATCAACAAAGCATATCATAGTCAAATTCACGAAATACTCAGGCAAGGAGAGAATCATGAAAGCAGCAAGGGGAAAAACGTCCCTAACCTACAAGGGAAGACAGGTCAGGTTTGCAGCAGACCTATCCTCAGAAACTTGGCAGGCCAGAAAGGAGTGGCAGGATATATTCAATGTGCTGAACCAGAAAAATATGCAGCCAAGAATTCTTTATCCAGCAAGGCTGTCATTCAAAATAGAAGGCAAGATAACAAATTTCCCAGACAAACAAAAATTAAAGGAGTTTGTGACCACTAAACCAGCCCTTCAAGACATTTTAAGGGGGACTTTCTGAGGGGAGAAAAGATATATATATTTTTCATCATATATATATATATATATATATATATATATATATATAAAGCAAGAAAAGATTAGAAAGAACCAGAGGACATCACCAGAAACTCCAACTCTGCAAGTATCATAATGGCAATAAATTCCAATCTTTCAGTACTCACTCTAAGTGTCAATGGGTTCAATGATCCAACCAAAAGACATAGGGTAACAGAATGGATAAGAAAACAAGATCCATCTATATGCTGTTTACAAGAGACCCAATTTAGACCCAAAGACATTTTCAGATTGAAAATAAGGGGATGGAGAACCATCTGTCATGTTAATGGCCAGCAAAAGAAAGCCAGAGTAGCCATACTTATATCAGACAATCCAGACTTTAAAATAAAGACTGTATCAAGGGATGCAGAAGGGCATTATATCATAATCAAGGGGTCTATCCACCAAGAAGACCTAACAATTGTAAACATTTATGCACCAAATGTGGAAGAACCCAAATATATAAATCAGTTAATCACAAACATAAAGAAACTCATTAATAGTAATACCATAATAGTAGGAGACTTCAACACCCCACTCACAGCAATGGACAGATCATCTAATCAGAAAATCAACAAGGAAACAATGGCTTTGAATGACACACTGGACCAGATGGACTTAACAGATATATTCAGAACATTTCATCCTAAAGCAGCAGAATATACATTCTTCTCCAGTGCACATGGAACTTTTTCCAGAATAGACCATATACTGGGACACAAATCAGCCCTAAGTACAAAAAGATAGAGATCATACTGCATATTTTCAGACCACAACACTATGAAACTCGAAATCAACCACAAGAAAAATTTGGAAAGGTAACAAATACTTGGAAACTGAAGAACATCCTACTAAAGAATGAAAGGGCTAACCAAGCAGTTAAAGAGGAAATTAAAAAGTATATGGAAGTCAATGAAAATGATAACAGCACAACCCAAAACCTCTGGGATGCAGCAAAGACAGTCATAAGAGGAAAGTATATAGTAATCCAGGCCTTCCTAAAGAAGGAAGAAAGATCTCAGATACACAACCTAACCTTATGCCTTGAGGAGCTGGAAAAAGAACAGCAAATAAAACACAAAAGCAGCAGAAGACAGGAAATAATAAAGATTAGAGCAGAAATTAATTCTATCGAAACCAAAAACAAAACAAAACAAAACAAAACAAAAACAACACAGTGAAACAGATTAATGAAGCCAGAGCTGGTTCTTTGAAAGAATTAACAAAATGGATAAACCACTAGCCAGTTTGATCAAAAAGAAAAAGAAAAGAACCCAAATAAATACAATCAAGAATGAAAGAGGAGAGATCACAACCAACACAGCAGAAATAAAAACAATAATAAGAGAATATTATGAGCAATTATATGCCAATAAAACCGGCAATCTGGAAGAAATGGACAAATTCCTAGAAACATATATACTACCAAAACTGAAACAGGAAGAAAGAGAAAATTTGAACAGACCCATAACCAATAAGGAAATCGAATTAGTAATAAAAAATCTGCCACAAGAGTCCAGGGCAAGATGGCTTTCCAGGGGAATTCTACCAAACATTTAAGGAAGAGTTAACACCTATTCTCTTCAAGGTGTTCCAAAAAATAGAAATGGAAGGAAAACTTCCAAACTCTATGAAGCCAGCATTACTTTGATTCCAAAACCAGAGACCCCACTAAAAAGGAGAACTATAGACTAATTTCCCTGATGAACATGGATGCAAAAATCCTCAACAAAATATTAGCCAACCGGATCCAGCAATACATTAAAAAAATTGTTCACCATGACCAAGTGTGATTTATAGCTGGGGTGCGGGGCTGGTTCAATATCTGCAAAACAGTTAACGTGATTCATCACATCAATAAAAGAAAGGACAAGAACCAAAAGAAAGGATCCTCTCAATAGATGCAGAGAAAGCATTTGACAAAATACAGCATCCTTTCTTGACAAAAACCCTCAAGAAGGTAGGGATAGAAGGAGCACACTTCGAGCTCATAAAAGCCATATATGAACGACCCAATGCTAATATCATCTTCAATGGGGAAAAACTGAGAGCTTTCCTCCAAAGGTCAGGAACAAGACAGGAATGTCCACTCTCGCCACTGTTATTCAACATAGTATGGGAAGTCTTAGCCTCTGCAATCAGACAACGCAAAGAAATAAAAGGCATCCAGATAGGCCAGGAGGAGGTCAAACTTTCACTCTTTGCAGATGACATGATAATCTATATGGAAAACCCAAAATATTCCACCAAAAAACTGCTAGAATTGATTCATAAATTCAACAAAGTTTCAGGATATAAAATCAACACAGAAATTGGTTGCATTCCTATACACCAACAATGAAGTGACAGAAAGAGAAATCAAGGAATTTATCCCATTTACAGTTGCACAAAAAACCATAAAATACCTAGGAATAACTCTAACAAAGAGGTGAAAAATCTATACACTGAAAACTACAGAAAGCTTATGAAAGAAATTAAAAAGACACAAATAAATGGAAAGAATATTCCATGCTCCTGGATAGGAAGAACAAATATTGTTAAAATGTTGATACTACCCAAAGCAATTTACATATTCAATGCAATTCCTATCAAAGTAACAACAGCATTCTTCACAGAGCTAGAACAAACAATCCTAAAATTTGTATGGAACCAGAAAAGACCCCAAATAGCCAAAGAAATCTTCAAAAAGAAAACCAAAGCAGGAGACATCACAATCCCAGACTTCAAGCTATACTACAAAGCTGTAATCATCAAGACAGTATGGTACTGGCATAAGAACAGACACTCAGATCAATGGAACAGAATAGAGAACCCAGAAATGGACCCACAAACGTATGGCCAACTAATCTTTGACAAAGCAGGAAAGAATATCCAATGGAATAAAGGCAGTCTCTTCAGCAAGTGGTGCTGGGAACTGGACAGCAACATGCAGAAGAATGAACCTGGACCACATTCTTACACCATACACAAAAATAAACTCAAAATGGATGAAAGACCTCAATGTAAGACAGGAAGCCATCAAAATCCTCGAGGAGAAAGCAGGCAAAATCCTCTTTGATCTTGGCTGCAGCAACTTCTTACTCAACACATCTCTAGAGGCAAGGGAAACAAAAGCAAAAATGAACTACCGGGACCTCATCAAAATCAAAAGCTTCTGCATAGCGAAGGAAACAATCAGCAAAACTAAAAGGCAACCAACAGAACAGGAGAAGATATTTGCAAATGACATATCAAAGGGCTAGTATCCAAAATCTACAAAGAACTTATCATACTCAACACCCAAAAAACAAATAACCCAGTGAAGAAATGGGCAAAAGATATGAATAGACACTTCTCCAAAGAAGACATCCAGATGGCCAACCAACACACAAAAAAATGTTCTACATCACTCATCATCAGGGAAATGCAAATCAAAACCACAATGAGATACCACCTCACACCTGTCAGAATGGCTAACACTAACAACTGTGGCAACAACAGACGTTGGTGAGGATGCGGAGAAAGAGGGTATCTTTCGCATTGTTGGTAGAAATGCAAGCTGATGTAGCCACTCTGGAAAACAGTATGGAGGTTCCTCAAAAAACTAAAAATAGAACTACCCTACCACCCAGCAATTGCACTACTAGGCATTTATCCACAGGATACAGGTGTGCTGTTTCAAAGGGACACATTAACCCCCATGTTTGTAGCAGTACTATCAACAATAGTCAAACTATGGAAAGAGCCCAAAAAAGTCCACTGATGGATGAATGCATAAAGAAGATGTGGTATATATATACGATGGAGTATTACTCGGCAATCAAAAAGAATGAAATTTTGCCATTTGCAACTACGTGGATGGAACTGGAGGGTATTATGCTAAGCGAAATTAGTCAGTCAGAGAAAGACAAAAATCATATGTCTTCACTCATATGAGGACTTTAAGATACAAAACAGATGAACATAAGGGAAGGGAAACAAATAATATAAAAACAGGGAGGGGGACATGGAGAACAAACTGAGGGTTGCTGGAGGAGTTGTGGGAGGGGGGATGGTCTAAATGGGTTAGCGACACTAAGGAATCTACTCCTGAAATCATTGTTGCACTATATGCTAACTAATTTGGATGTAAATTTAAAAAAATAAAAAAATTAAACAAGCTAAAAAAAAATTGCAGTGAATGGTGACAGATCTTGCTTCAGACACAGTGATAGTATGTGTGACACTGAGAAATGGACCGAGATGGTAGGAGAGGCAAAGGAGGGGCACCAATTATCTGTAACATCCCGGGACACAAGACAGCCATCTATTTTGGAATCTGGTTCTTCTTCAAGAACTGAGAGCTTGACATAGCCTGAGCAATTAATAGTTTAACAAGTATTTGTTGAGTATGGTGCTTTGAATGCAGATGTATCCTACATGGAGCAGATAGTTTTGTGAGAGACAAAGACAATTAGTACAGGAACAAATATATGAAAAAGAGTTCAGTTAGGTTCTATGAAGGAATAAACAGGAGTGGGGAAACATTATGACAGAGCCCTTGGATTGCTACAGAGATGGGATCAGGGAAGACCTCTCTGAAAAGGAAATATTTATGGGAGTCCTGAAGGTTGAGAAGGTCATCTACTGTGTCAAGAGATAAGAGAAAGAATTTCAAGGGAGGTGGCAAGTGAGAATGGAATAAGGAAAGAAGGAAAACAAGATTCAAACTATAAAAGGGCCTTATAGGTCATGTTAAGGAGTTTAGATTTTAAACAAAATTGTAGAAAATGAATTTTGGTACAAATGGAAACATTGATAAATGTTAGAGCCAGGAGCTAGGGAGTAGAGACGGATGTCCAGGGGAGTAAAGGGTGTGAGATATATATTGGAAGATTTATTTGATAAATTGGATATATGTAATGACAGGAAGGGAGAAGCAAAGACTCATTTTTTGATTATTTTTCCTAATTTCTGTCACTCCCTGTTGGATATTTGGAGGAAGAGTGGTGGATCAGAAGTCTTGGCCCAAGAATTAGTTCTGTACTACCTATAACTATAAGCAGCTATGGGACTGTGCTTAGTTGGTAGAGTTGACAACCATCACATAAGGACAGTCCAGTGACTTAAGTAAAGTTGCTCACTTATTTAAAAGTTTCTTTCTTGAAGAATTGCGCTCATTTGGTGATAAAGATAAATCATAATCATGAAGATCTTAATTACTGGGTCCACTAACTCATTGGTAAGCATGAGGCATTAGAGAATTATTTGGTGACAGCATCAGCACAGGCTGATGTGTCTCAAATCTTGAGAATAAAGTGACTCATGTCGCTTATCACAAAGGTTCCACAGTGCAGCAAGCATTACCATGTACACTCCCGAAGTCACTGAGAGGACTAATATAGCTACAAATTCCTTCTCCAGATCTTGGCTTCATACAGGTGGTTTTTTGGGGGTTTTTTGTTTTTTTTTTTTTTGTTGTTGTTGTTGTTTTTGTTTGTTTGTTTGTTTTTTGGCTTTACTTCAGTCACATACAGTGCACCCACTCAAAGCAATTAATTATCTTTGGTTCCTTTGAAATTACTCTCCAATCAAGTAAATATAAAAAGACAGAGTGTTACAAAAAATAATTCCTATCTGTTCCTCTCATTAGGTACCAATTGAGTAAACAGAATATGATTTGCTTCTTGGATATAAGTTTAGCAGACACAGAGTCAGGCTGTCTCCAGGCTATTCTGATAAATGCCCTGTTCTCTTTTCAGGATTTTATGATGTCACATGATGATCATTCAACTTATTGTTCCCTCAGCATATGGTACCACGGTTGTTGCGTAGCCCAGATGCATGATTCTACTTTTTAAAAAATGTGTCTGCCTCCAAGGTCATATAACCTCGTAGATTCATTTGGTTCTCAGGAACATTGCAAAATCCCATTAAAAAAAATAGCTTGATGAGCCTTTAAAGAAACATAGTATTTTTAGAATGTTAAAGATAGTGATAGGCAGTAGAGAGGAATATAGCTTTGTTTGTGATAGAGCAAATACTAAAAATTTCAGTGTTATGCTTCATGCATTTTAATGTTGGGTTTTACTATATTGGTAACATTTTCATTATAAAACTGATAAAAATTTGAACTATTTTCTATACCTGAGGAATGACAGTCAAAAGGATAAGGTCAGAATGAACTGGATTCTAACACTAAGATTAGTAATACTACCATTGATATTTAGCAATTAATAGTTTATAAAACCTTTATCTTCATGTTATTGCTAAATATGTTAAAGTGACTTGTTTCAGATCACATGAATTGCAAATCTTGAATCAGAAATAGAACAAAGCTTCAAGCATGGGTTTTTTTCTTAATATGCCACCCTATTTTCCAAATTAGTTACAAAATCCACACAGTTGGAAAGCGGGGTTCACCATCTTTTGCCATCATTTTGTGTGTTCCTCTGGTCACAATCATTCTAAATGTTGCCTAAAGTTGAAAAAGTAGTTATGAATAAAGTTAAAAAGTAGTTAAGTACTCTTAAGTTTGACTGAACCATCTGGTTGACAAAGCAGAGGCCTGAGTTGAGGGCGGAAAATCCTTTGTTGCTGCTGTAGTCATAATCTCAACTATACAGATGGGATCAGACCCACTGTATCCGTAGTAGGATCATATACATAGGTTAGAGGAAGGATTGTACACCAAGGCCAATTAATCTGACCCCATTAGGGTAGAAATGCCTATTAATTACTTTTCAAACGACACAAAGAGTCGAATAAAAAACTCAGACTGGTGTGAAAGGGGGTTAACTAGCTCACATAATGGAGAAGTCCAGGGAGCAGATTCATATACACTTGGAACCAAGGACTCAAATGATGTCATCAGGATCCAATCTCTCTATTTTTCACCTCTCATCCTAGTTTCCTTTATGTTCTGGCACCTCCAGGTTTATATCTTTACGACATCAAATCAAACATTCATTCCAGAAAGTCAAAGGATTATCTCTGATTTGATCTACTTGAGTTATACGTTGAAGCCCAAACCAATTATTGACTCACATATCCACCTGGGATCTCATGTGCAGCCTCTACACAAACCACGTGCAATAAAAGCAGCCAAGGGGTGAATCTCTAAGAAATACAGGGCATTGGGGCGCCTGGGTGGCGCAGTCGGTTAAGCGTCCGACTTCAGCCAGGTCACGATCTCGCGGTCCGTGAGTTCGAGCCCCGCGTCAGGCTCTGGGCTGATGGCTCCGAGCCTGGAGCCTGTTTCCGATTCTGTGTCTCCCTCTCTCTCTGCCCCTCCCCCGTTCATGCTCTGTCTCTCTCTGTCCAAAAATAAAAATTAAAAAAAAAAAAAAAAAAAAAAAAAAAGAAATACAGGGCATTGTTAAAATGAAAGAAAAGTAGATGCCATGTTGAGGAGAAGCCCTAAAATCATCAGCCAAGGAGTGAGAACTACAATGTTCATACCAGTTTTCTCTCCCCACACTTTATAGCCTCTATGGAGAATATTACAAGGTTAGAGGTCCCCCAAATAATCACTTATATGGCCTTTTCCAATTTTTCTTGGGATGCAGAAAATAAAGTAAAATTGATGGTCTATAGTACCAGCTATGTGGTAAAGGAATGTGGATATAGTATGAATTGTGTGAAGTTGTAAATAAACTTGAACTAGATTTAAAATAGAGAGAGAACCCTCTCCTGTCTACCCTTCTGATAATGCTGACCTTCCTATAATATAAGGGTTACAACTTTCACTTACATGACAAATTCCTTGCAGAGGGCTAGGAATAAACATAACTTTTCTTCAAGCCTACCTTGGCTTTCTATTATCTGTCTTGAATCGATAAAATAACCACAATTGTGGCAAGGACAATCTGAGCCCTCTTTCCTTGTCACATTCAGGATTGAGTCTCTGACATTTGTCACTTTTTTTTTTTTTTTGCCCCACAGTTTCTGAGTCTCTGTGTTTCTGTTTCATGTGTCTGTCTTCTGCGAAGTCACCTGCCACACTGCATCATGACAGATTAAATGATAGGCCTCATTACTCTTTCCTGGCAGCTGCCTGTGTTTTATTTCTTTTGGGGGCCAGGGAAGAGATTCATTCTCACCCTATGATTTTGTCTTTCAGGTCTAAGTATGAGGGGAGGGCAGGTGAAGAGCAGGCAGAATATGTCATTCCATTATCAGGAGAGAGAGGAGTAAAAGCAGCAGTAAAGCTTCCCACGATTCTCATGGCTCCTAAATCCATGGTGGTCTTGTTTTAGCACTGTGGGCTTCCCCATCAGGCGTCTCCATTCCAAAGTCTATCCATGAAAGACCAGTTATAAGCTAGCTTTATAGAGATTGTATATACTGACTGTAGTTTACAAAAATGGTCATGGCAATATTTTCCACATGTTTTTACTGACTTTGGCACTCCCCCATAGAAAGATGGAATCTCTTTTCACCTCCTCTTGAAGCTAGGTGGGCTTTTATGACATATAAATGAATAGGATGAAGCAGAAGTTACACTGCATGACTTGAGGCTAGCCCATAAAAGGCAATACTGCTTCCTCTTGGATATCTTCCTTGGGACACTTCCTCTTAGAACATAGACACCGTTTTGTGAAGATACCCAAGCAGCAGAGACATCATGTGCAGGTTCTGGCTACAGTCCTAGTTGAGGTCCCAAAGCATAGCCAGTGTCATTATCACACAAGTAAACAAATCTTCAGATTATTCCAGCCTCCAGATTTTGAGTTACCCCAGGTGACATTAAATACAGCAAGCCCTCTCAGATTGCTGATTGTGAACAAATAGTGTTGTTTTAGCCACTAAATTAAGACAGTAAATCACTTGGGTGCCTAGGTGGCTCAGTCAGTTAAGCGTCTGACTCTTGGTTTCAGTTCAGGTCATGATCTCACAGTTTGTGAGATAGAGTCCCACATCAGGCTCTGAGGGGCTCCACACTGACAGTGTGGAACCTGCTTGGGATCCTCTCTCTCCCTCTCTCTCTTCCCCTCCCCTGCTCATGCTCTCTTTTTCTCGAAATAAATAAATAAGCCTGAAAAAAATTAAGTAAAAAAAATGATAATAACTAGACCTAGTTTAGTTGATTAAAAAAACAATAAAAAATTTTATGTTCAATGTCATGAATTTGGAATTGATATTTAAGGGAAAATAGTAAGTTCCTTTATTTAATGAGCAGTTTAACATATTTTTTCCTTCCCTCCCTTATCTCATTTTTTCTTTCCTTCTTTCCTTCTCTCTTTTCTTTCTTTCCTTCCATCCTGCCTTCCTCCTTTCCTTCCTTCCTTCCTTCCTTCTTTCCTTCCTTCATTCCTTCTCTCTCTCATTCTTTTCTCCTCCTCCTTCCTCTTCCTTCCTTCATTTTTTTTCTCATCTGTAAGGGTGGACTTTTTTTTTGCTAGAGATAAGGGGATACAAAAATATAAAGTC
The DNA here is from genome assembly GCF_028018385.1 of Neofelis nebulosa. Classification (NCBI taxonomy): domain Eukaryota; kingdom Metazoa; phylum Chordata; class Mammalia; order Carnivora; family Felidae; genus Neofelis; species Neofelis nebulosa. The sequence goes on along the minus strand of NC_080785.1, from coordinate 122,099,990 downwards.
TCATTTTCTCCTAGGTGTGAATAGGACAGCTTTGTATGGGACCAAAGTGGCCTGAGTTAAAAAATTATCTTAAGATATATTTCAGAAAACATACATTTTATAACTTAACAGATATAAATAGAGATGTAATCTGGTTTGTGAACTATCATATTTTCTCCTTAGTTTTTTTCTTTTAAAAATATTATTATTCCTTGTTTATTCTTTTTTTCTTATTCAACTTTGGTAACCTCCTATGTGTATTACTGTGAAATTTCCAAAAGGACTATTTGAAATATTTTCAGAAAATAACATTTTCTGTTAGGACCAATCATTTATCCATCCACCCATGAATTTGTCCACTTAATACATATGTATTGAATGTCTATTATGAGCAAGATACTAGGAACCCAAAGGTAAGTATTAGACAAACTGCCCTTACAAATATCACAGTCTCATGAGAGAAACAGAGAAGTAAACATATACACTGATTGATTAATTCAGCAAACATTTATTAGGCCCTTACTGTTTTCCAAGCATTATGCTAGACAATATTGTTAAGAGCAGTAAAGAAGTAGACATATCTTGTGTCCAATGGACTAGGAGTTAGCACAGAAAACCAAATAATAACAGTGTAGGACTCAATCAAGAGTTCAGGGATGGCCTCTCAAAGAAAGTGAAGTATAAACTGAAGAGTGAAGACTGACTGAGAATCAGCCAGGGGAAGGCAGATTTTGGGAAGAATGTGCAAGCCACAGAGGATAGCAAGTATGAAGATTCAGGGGTTAGGGAAAAAATGGCACATATGCTTGAGAAACCAAACACAGTTCATTTTGTAGGGTACAGAGGATGGTGGGAAATAAACTTGGATAGGTAGACAGGGCCCATAGTAAAGAGAAACCACTGAAAAGATTAAGCACCATGGGAATAATGTGATAATTGTATGTAGGCCCTCTGGCTTCAGGATGACGAATGCATGTTTCTGGAAAAGCCTGGAATTAGGAGCCCTGTATGACAGCTGTAGGGATGTCCTTGACCAGAGACGACAGTGATTTGAATGAGAGTGATAGCATTCACGTGGAGAGCTTTGAAATTTGGAGGACATGTTTATTGACAGATTAGATGTTAGGGATCAGGACAAGGGAAAAGTTCCAGGCTTCTAGACAGGGCAACTGGGTTGTTGTAGTGTCACAAGATAATAGGGAAACTTTTTTTATGAAGGACTTTGGGTCTAGGAATAAGATAATGGGTAGAGTGTGGGTCACATTGAACTTAAGGTTCCTAATCTAAGTAGAAACGCCAATATATACTCAATATAGTCAAGTAGGGATTCAAATATAGGTCTGAAACCTAGCAAGAAAAAGTGACCTGGAGATAAGAATTCAGAAACTGTCAACATATAGATGATAACAGAAGTCCTGAGGATGGAAGAGATGTCCCAGAATGAATGTATAGGATCAAAGAAAAAAAGCCTGGGTCCTAAGTGCCAAAAATGTTTGACATTTGGGGTCAGGGTGTTGAATATCCAGATGGAAATATTAGAGAAAAGAAACCAGGAGAATAAAACACCTAAAACCCAAATGGATTGAGAATACAAGAATAGATTTAGAAAATGTGTAAGTTTTAGGAGCACCACTGGCCAGAGGTTTAAAAACCTGATCTAAATTAATGTCATTGGTGATGGAGAAGAGAAGAGATACACTAGGGAGACAAAATGGGCAGGGCTTAGAACTTGTTGGGATGTAAGGAATAAAAGGGAAAAAGGAGCAGAGAAGGAACTTCCTGTTTGTTCCAGGCATCATGGAAAATTATCCAGGTTTCCCCACCAGTCAAGTCTTATCAGTGTTTGTTCACATTGAGTATTTTTAAAGAACACACATGCAGAGTGTTTATATACCTCTGTGGATTCTTAAAAAATGCTTTGTTTTTAGCATGACCAGTTCTCACTGTGTGGCCTTTGCAACGATAGTGAGATACTTGAAGGTGCTCTGTAGAAAGGTATTGGCAAAACTGCAGGTCTCTAAATGACTTTTTTCCTGACAGTTTCTTAAGTTGGCTTTGGATGTTCTGTATTGCATCCCAAAGAACACAATCTGCTCTGCTCTCTCCTAACCAAATGTAATTGTTTAGTCAAAGGAATTGTTTGTGATTCCTTCACACAGCTCATCCTTCACATGCTAATTTTGACTTGGTTAAGAACTTACTTGACTCTAAGAGCTAGCAGAGTATTCTGAGTTTCTTGCAAGCCTTTGCCTTGTCACATATTTGAGGCATGGAATTCCTTCCTCTCTCCCTCCTTCCCACCCTTCTATCCTTCCTACCTTCCATCCTTACTTCTCCTTTAGTTCATCCTTACCCCCTCTCTCCTCTCAATGATCATAACTTAATGTTGTAATAATGTCAGGGACTTAGAGAAACAAGACAGAGCAGAAGAAAACACAGATTTTACATATATAAAGAGATAATATACGGCCCCTGGCCTGCAGAGTCAGAGAGCAGGATCCTGAATTTGGCCAGTTCTGTGTTCAGGTGAGAATCTTATTTGTCAGTTGCCACTCAAAAGCACCCACAACACTCCGCACATTTGCAAGAACTCAAACAGCTTTTAAGATAGCCTCACCTATGTATTGTGTTGAGTCAATTAAGACAAAAAAAAAATGGTTTAGCAACACATAAAATGGGCTAACCTGTTTGTGTATAAAGGCCAACCTTATGTTATTCAAACCTTAAGGAGGGGAGAATTTGCCTTATCAATCACTGCATTCAGAAAACTTTGCAAACTGTTACTCACTTCAACTAAAACAAATAGTCCAAGATCTATCACTTTAGGATTATTTCACTTCTGGGTAGGAAATCTTATTCCATCCTTGATCAGGATCTATTTTTTTTTTTAAATCAGAAATTGCATTAACAAGTAATGGGAAATGAATACATAGTGTGTTTGGCACAATTTATTTTCATTAATAATCTACTTTATATATTTACTATGAATATCCTTATAATGACCTTTTCATGGTTTCAATGACTCACATGTGTTGCCAATTAAAAGGCCTTGTTGGGACACCTGGCAGACTGAGTCGGTAGAGCATGTGACTCTTGATTGCAAGGCCATGAGTTTGAGCCCATTGTTGAGCCCAGAGCTTACTTAAAAGAAGGGGGGGGGGCACAGGTCCTTCGGGATTGTCCTCACCATACAGCCATGTCCAAAGTTCTTATAATTGCTTCTTCTTGAGCCCCTTCTTATTAATCCCAGGTATTCTATTTCCCCATGTAGTTTATAACCTGCCTGCACCTTTCGAGTCACCTTATTCTTATTCTCAAATTACCAAATATATGAGTGCCAGGAGCCTAAGACTTATGGGAGATCTCACTGGTAAGATGGTAATTGGCTAGAAACCTGTAGAAAGTGAGGGAGCAAGCAGAGGGATAGCTAGGAAAAACACTGTTGGAAATAACAACGCAAAGAACCTGTGTTAGTTTTGTATTGCTGCCTAGCAAATTCAAACAAACTTACTGACTTAACACACATGTACTATTTCATAAATCCGATAGATCAGAAGTCTGGGCACAGTATGACTAGATTCTCTGCTCAGGGTCTCACATGCCTGAAATCAAGGTACTGGCTGGACTGCTATATCATTCCATGCAGGTATGCAGCTCATGGCAGTACCAGAGGGAGCAAGCCAGGAAAGTAATTCTCCTCAGCAGCTCTCCTTCTCGGATTACTGCCCAACACTCTGACTAGAATATAAGTATCATGAGGGCAAGTATGTACTTGGCCAAATTCAATCCCTACTTTTTTCCCTGGGCCAAGAACAGTGTTGGAACACAATGCTCAACATTCATCAAATGATGTTGCAAATACCAAGTTCTCATTTTCTTTTATGGCTGAGTAATATTCCATTGTATAAATATATACCATCAAAGTGTATAATGCTAAGTCAGTCACACAGAGAAAGACAAATACCATATGATTTCACTCTTATGTGGAATTTAAGGAACAAAACAAATGAACAAGCAAAGAAAAAGAGGGACAAATAAGCAAAATACTCAAAAATAGAGAACCAAGCTGGTGGTTGCCAGAGGGGAAATGGGCAGGGGATGGGTGAAATAGATAAAGGGGTTTGAGAGTACATACAGGGATGAGCACTGATTAATCTACAGAATTGTTGAATCTTTATATTTTTACACCTGAAACTAATATAACACTGAAAGTTAATTATACCTCAATAAAAATAAAATTTAAAAAATTTCATCAAATGAATGAATAAATGAATGAAATGAATGGGGGTGGATCAGTGTTACTGTAGAATGGGTACCAGAGATTTTTTCCAACCTTTTTAAAAGTTTATTTATTTATTTATTCTGAAAGAGAGAGAGAGAGAGAGAGAGAGAGAATGCACACAGGTAGGGGAGGGCCAGAAAGAGAGGGAGAAGAAGAAAATCCCAAGCAGACTCTGCACTGTCAGCACAGAGCCCTACACAGGGCTGGATCCAACGAACACATGAGATCACGACTAGCTGAAATCAAGAGTCAGATACTTAACCTACTGAGCCACCCAGGCATACCTCTCCAACATTTGAAATGAGATTTAACTGATGAGAAAGAACTGACCAAGAAAAGAAAAAGAAAATGAAATTCCAGATACAAGAAATAGAAAATGCCCAGACCCTAGGGAGGAAATGAGTTTTCTGTGTTTGGGGAAATGTGGCAGAGGCAGATGACTGAGTTTGAGTACTGAAGGTGACCCCTGATGTCAAACAGGTGGGCAAAGATTGGAACATGGTGGGTCTAGCAGAGCATGGTAAGGGATATGCATTTTATTACAAATACAAGGGACAGACATTACAAGGTACAAAACTGAGAAGAGACATTGTGTGCTTCATACTTCTAATATCCACAGGAAAAAAATGTGAAATAAGGAAATAACTGAATTACTTTGGTTATGAATCTACTCTTGGCATCTCTGGTCTATTAAATCCTTATCCCTTACATAGCATCCAGACAAATGCTCCCAATTTTCATTTACTCCTGTCTTTGGTATTTTCCTGTACTCTTCCCTGGACAGGAGAGCTCATGTGAGCTGGAGCCCATACCTGTCTGATTAGAGCCTTAGTTCACTCTTCAGACTGCTTCCCAATATTGTCTTTGGTCCTGCACAATGGAAGCAGAAAAGCTTTCTCCTTTTTTTTTATCTTCAGGGTCTGGAATAATGTTAAATTCAATGCCTGAGGCATAGTAAATGCTCAAAACTTATTAGTTATTAAGACGTTTTATTATTAGCATTAGTGGTCCAACTGAGGTGTCACTTAGCAAGAATATAATAACCATTAGTAGAATAGTCTGATCAAATCCCAACTCAGGAACTTCCTAGTGATGCAGCATTGACAAGCCATTATTTTCTCCAAGTTTCATTTTGTAATCTGCAAAATAGCATGAATACTACTATTTAATTAATGAGCTAATGGCTTAAATGAATTAATATCTAAAAAGAGCTTAGCACATAGTTATTGGCATTAAATTGGAGGAAGAATTCCTGGCTATTATTAGATATTGCAGGTGGAATATGGTGAGTTACGAGGGGCAAAAAGATTTTTTTTTTATTTCTTCTCCCTCCTACTCACTGACTCCCAGAAGTGAAAGAGCTGCCATTGGTGTTTCTACAAGCTCAACGAGAGGGGGCAGTAGTTCTCTTGGAAGGGGATTTGAAGGAAGAAAACAGTAAGAGGGAAAAGAAGATAGAAGTGAAGCAGGAATCCTGGAACACACACTGCAGACTGAAAAAGGCTATTTTGTTCTAGGAGTGGTGAGCACCAGTGCCCACCACAGAGCACTATTTCAGTGATAATGTGAGCCCTTAAGGATGCTGGGGGCCTAAATCATAAGAAATGTGGCTTTGGCCTTTCACAGGGTATGGAGATGGGCAAAATGGGTGAAGAGCAGTGGGAGGTACAGGCTTCCAGTTACGGAATGAATAAATCACAGCAGTAAAAGGTACACCATGAGGAATAGAGTCAATGGTATTGTAATAGCATTGTATGGTGATAGATGGTAGCTATACTTGTGGCAAGCATAGCATAAAGAATACATTTGCTGAATTACTATTATGGTGTACACCTGAAACTAATGAAACATTGTGTGTCAAATATACTTCAATGAGAGAGACAGAGAGAGAGACAGAGAGAGAGAGCATTGATAATTTTGTTTAAATAGCTCTGGGCCCCATAATGGGCACAGGGATCCAGCCTCTCTCCAGTGGATCCCACTGGACAATTCACATATTGGTGGTTACTATGATTAGATAAAGATAACAAGCCCTTCACCTATTTGCCAAACATTGCATAATGCCCCTGAATTCTTATAGAACCTAAGAGTAACTGACCTTAAAAAAGAGTTAAATTGATTTCTTATCACTCTGGATAGTTAGTGAGATCTTCAAGTCAGATTTAATTCAATGTAGAAAAATAATGTGTGTGGGGGGGGTAAAATTAAAAGCCAAAACACTTCAATAATGATGACAATGTATATGATAATTAGTAAATATTCATAGAAGTAAATCTGTGTTACCCATTTTTCTGTTTGCCATTTCAGACTTTAAGCTGAAATCATTATTATGGACTTGATACCATTTGTAAGTTTCAGACAGAAAAATTTCTGGAGAAAAGGGATTCAAATAGAGCTAATGGATGGATATGGAGGTTTTATTTCCACCTCCTCTTTTTATCACAAGATCATTCAGTTGGAAGGGATCTTAAAGGCATTTTAATCTCTCTACTTGTCTCTGAGAAGGGCTGACAGCATTATTTCTTCCTGGTACTTTCCTCTGGGATTATTCTGCTTACTGAAATCTCCTATTTTCTTTATAGGTTTGTACAATAAAACGATTTAGATGAGCTGAAGTGCAGCTCCTTTTAAATATGTGTAATTCAAGTTGGCTTTTATTTAAATGGCTGTCTCTGAAATGCAGAGATGCATAACAAAATCAACAGTGTTTCAATGGACAGAAATATTGACTGTGCTTTTGTTACATTGGACACCTTTGAAAAACTGGAATGTATTTACTGTGAGTGGAGGTGTCCCCAGAGAGAAGCATCAAACTACTCTCGATGGTGGTCTGGTTTGGTGAGAGAGAGGTGCTTTCAGGTTTGAAGGCTCTCCATAGTTTTATAAATAAAAAAATATGATTTTTCTTTTAGTGATGAAGCACTTTTCTCCCAATGATTTCTGATCAGGTTCATGAAGTTTGGGGACTAGATTCCCTGAGATTGAACTTTTCAGCCCCTAGATTATGTAGGACAAGGATCAATGCTTCTTCAGACTTAAGATGCTACACCAGAAAGTATACTATCGTGAAAAAGAACACAGGATGTGGGGTTATGTTGCCTGTATTTGGAACACAGCCTTACCATGTTCAAGCTGTGTAAACTTGCCTGCTCCTGAAAGCCAACCTAATACAGGGACTTAGGCGTAAAGTCAGTTTGGAAGGTGAGATCGGGATTCACAGGTGATGGAGCAGGGAAAATGAGACAAGGTAGAGAGAAATACCAATGGAGGTATGTTAACGGCTGGGTAGTGCTGTGGGCAATGGGGGCCTATACCAGTTAGTGCTCCTCTGAGGTTCCCTGTGGAATGTGCTTTGGAACTGCCCCATGGATAGACAGGGAAACCGGACCCATTTCTTATGACCGAGAGTTTCTTCTCACAGTGCTCTGACTGCCCCACCCAAGAGCTGCAAAAGCTCCCCAAAAGCCCCCAGGCAGGCAGAGAGTCAGAGACAGGCTGGCACTTGATGGACAGGGGAGCTTGTCAGCATGAACAAGTGAACTAAGCGGTGGGCTGGAAGATATGGGATGTGTAACAACAGTGTCTATTATAGAACTTTACAAACATGAGAAAGGGATTTATTGAGATTGGGTCAATCTATGAGGAAAACTATTTACAGCATATTCCACGCACTTTTAGACAATATCTATGGATAATACAATATGTGTTTACTGTGTTTACTATCTGAGGAATCTGGACCCAGTCTCCATTACTTTTCTAGTCTGTAGCAAGGAATAAATCTCACCCAGTTAAAAGTGATACCGTTGCTTTCTCATGCAATGTGCCCCGGGATGTCTGACTTATGTGTCAGGGTGTTCACGAATGACCGTAGAAAGTTCTGAGTCTATCTTTTTATCAGGGAATTAGCATTGTAAAGCAGTATCTTGGCAACTCCCTGTTTTCTTTCTGCCTAGATCAAAGCTGTTTCTCTCTGTGATTGTGATCTCCATGTGCTGTGTTGATGAGAAGCTGCTTTTAAGCCCCTGAAGTAGTGAGAGGTCTTTAAAATCTGAGAAGGATTGAAATGGTCGTTTCCATACAGCTTTGGACACTTGTGCATAACACCATTAACCATCCCCTCTGCAGCCTTGGCTAACAGGCAGCATTGACTGTTACTAAGTATTTCATCGTCAATATAGCATGGGCTGTGCCTGTAAACGTGTAAAATATTATTAACACTATTTTATAAATGAGGCAACTGAGGACCAGCAATATTGAATCTGGCATCAGAATCACCTAGTGGGCTCAATGAAACACTGATGGAGAGGCACCTGGGTAGCTCAGTCAGTTAAGCATATGACTCTTGATTTCAGCTCAGTTCATGATCTCACTCACGGTCGTGAGATCAAGCCCTGCATCTCCGGCTCTCCTCTGGGCATGGAACCTGCTTAAGATTCTTCTCTCTCTCTCTCTCTCTCTCTCTCTCTCTCTCTCTCATAAATAAATAAGTGAATAAATAAGTAAATGAATAACTAAATAAGTAAATAAAACACAGATGGCTAGATCTCACTCAGAGTCATTGAATCAGGGGTTCTAGCTTGTCACCTGAGAATTTGCATTTTTTTTTCAATATATGAAGTTTATTGTCAAATTCGTTTCCATACAACACCCAGTGCTCATCCCAAAAGGTGTCCTCCTCAATACCCATCACCCACCCTCCCCTCCCTCCCACCCCCATCAACCCTCAGTTTGTTCTCAGTTTTTTTTTTTTTTTCAACTTTTTTTTTTTTTTTTTTTATTTATTTTTGGGACAGAGAGAGACAGAGCATGAACGGGGGAGGGGCAGAGAGAGAGGGAGACACAGAATCGGAAACAGGCTCCAGGCTCCGAGCCATCAGCCCAGAGCCCGACGCGGGGCTCGAACTCACGGACCGCGAGATCGTGACCTGGCTGAAGTCGGACGCTTAACCGACTGCGCCACCCAGGCGCCCCTGTTCTCAGTTTTTAACAGTCTCTTATGCTTTGGCTCTCTTCCACTCTAACCTCTTTTTTTTTTTTTCCTTCCCCTCCCCCATGGGTTTCTGTTACATTTCTCAGGATCCACATAAGAGTGAAACCATATGGTATCTGTCTTTCTCTGTATGGCTTATTTCACTTAGCATCACACTCTTCAGTTCCATCCATGTTGCTACAAAGGGCCATATTTCATTCTTTCTCATCACCACGTAGTACTCCATTGTGTATATAAACCACAATTTCTTTATCCATTCATCAGTTGATGGACATTTAGGCTCTGTCCATAATTTGGCTATTGTTGAGAGTGCTGCTATAAACATTGGGGTACAAGTGCCCCTATGCATGAGTACTCCTGTATCCCTTGGGTAAATTCCTAGCAGTGCTATTGCTGGGTCATAGGGTAGGTCTATTTTTAATTTTCTGAGGAACCTCCACACTGTTTTCCAGAGTGGCTGCACCAATTTGCATTCCCACCAACAGTGCAAGAGGGTTCCCATTTCTCCACATCCTCTCCAGCATCTATAGTCTCCTGATTTGTTCATTTTGGCCACTCTGACTGGCGTGAGGTGATATCTGAGTGTGGTTTTGATTTGTATTTCCCTGATGAGGAGCGACGTTGAGCATCTTTTCATGTGCCTATTGGCCATCCGGATGTCTTCTTTAGAGAAGTGTCTATTCATGTTTTCTGCCCAAATCTTCACTGGGTTATTTGTTTTTCGGGTGTGGAGTTTGGTGAGCTCTTCGTAGATTTTGGAAACTAGCCCTTTGTCCGATATGTCATTTGCAAATATCTTTTCCCATTCAGTTGCTTGCCTTTTAGTTTTGTTGGTTGTTTCCTTTGCTGTGCAGAAGCTTTTTATCTTCATAAGGTCCCAGTAGTTCATTTTTGCTTTTAATTCCCTTGCCTTTGGGGATGTGTCAAGTAAGAAATTGCTACTGCTGAGGTCAGAGAGGCCTTTTCCTGCTTTCTCCTCTAGGGTTTTGATGGTTTCCTGTCTCACATTCAGGTCCTTTATCCATTTTGAGTTTATTTTTGTGAATGGTATGAGAAAGTGGTCTAGTTTCAATTTTCTGCACGTTCCTGTCCAGTTCTCCCAGCACCATTTGTTAAAGAGACTTTTTCCATTGGATATTCTTTCCTGCTTTGTCAAATTAGTTGGCCATATGTTTGTGGGTCTAGTTCTGGGGTTTCTATTCTATTCCATTGGTCTATGTGTGTGTTTTTGTGCCAATACCATGCTGTCTTGAGGATTACAGCTTTGTAGTAGATGCTAAAGTCTGGGATTGTGATGCCTCCTGCTTTGGTCTTCTTCTTCAAAATTACTTTGGCTATTCAGGGCCTTTTGTGGTTCCATATGAATTTTAGGATTGCTTGTTCCAGCTTCAAGAAGAATGCTGGTGCAGTTTTGATTGGGATTGCATTGAATGTGTAGATAGCTTTGGGTAGTATTGACATTTTGACAATATTTATTCTTCCAATCCATGAGCATGGAATGTTTCTCCATTTCTTTATATTTTCTTCAATTTCCTTCATAAGCTTTCTATAGTTTTCAGCATACAGATATTTTACATCTTTGGTTAAGTTTATTCCTAGGTATTTTATGCTTCTTGGTGCAGTTGTGAATGGGATCAGTTTATTTATCTTTCTGTTGCTTCATTATTAGTGTATAAGAATGCAACTGATTTCTGTACATTGATTTTGTATCCTGCAACTTTGCTGAATACATGTATCAGTTCTAGCAGACTTCTGGTGGAGTCTGTCGGGTTTTCCATGTATAATATGTCATCTGCAAAAAAGTGAAAGCTTAACTTCATCTTTGCCAATTTTGATGCCTTTGATTTCCTTTTGTTGTCTGATTGCTGATGCTAGCACTTCCAACACTATGTTAACAACTGCAGTGAGAGTGGACATCCCTGTCATGTTCCTGATCTCAGGGAAAAAGCTCTCAGTTTTTCCCCATTGAGGATGATGTTAGCTGTGGGCTTTTCATAAATGGCTTTTATGATCTTTAAGTATGTTCCTTCTATCCCGACTTTCTCGAGGGTTTTTTTTAAGAAACGTTGCTGAATTTTGTCAAAGGCCTTTCTGCATCGATTGACAGGATCATATGGTTCTTCTCTTTTCTTTTATTAATGTGATGTATCACATTGATTAATTTGCAAATGTTGAACCAGCCCTGCATCCCAGGAATGAATCCCACTTGATCATGGTGAATAATTCTTTTTATATGCTGTTGAATTCGATTTGCTAGTATCTTATTGAGAATTTCTGCATCCATATTCATTCAGGGATATTGGCCTGTAGTTCTCTTTTTTTACTGGGTGTCTGTCTGGTTTAGGAATCAAAGTAATACTGGCTTCATAGAATGAGTCTGGAAGTTTTCCTTCCCTTTCTATTTTTTGGAACAGCTTGAGAAGGATAGGTATTATCTCTGATTTAAATGTCTGGTAGAACTCCCCTGGGAAGCCATCTACTCCTGGACTCTTATTTGTTGGGAGATTTTTGATAACTGATTCAATTTCTTCACTGGTTATGGGTCTGTTCAAGCTTTCTATTTCCTCCTGATTGAGTTTTGGAAGCGTGTGGGTGTTTAGGAATTTGTCCCTTTCTTCCAGGTTGTCCAGTTTGTTGGCATATAATTTTTCATAGTATTCCCTGATAAGTGCTTGTATCTCTGAGGGATTGGTTGTAATAATTCCGTTTTCGTTCATGATTTTATCTATTTGGGTCATCTCCCTTTTCTTTTTGAGAAGGCTGGCTAGAGGTTTATCAATTTTGTTCATTTTTTCAAAAAAACAACTATTGTTTTCATTGATCTGCTCTACAGTTTTTTTAGATTCTATAATGTTTATTTCTGCTCTGATCTTTATTATTTCTCTTCTTCTGCTGGGTTTAGGCTGTCTTTGCTGTTCTGCTTGTATTTCCTTTAGGTGTGCTGTTAGATTTGGTATTTGGGATTTTTCTTGTTTCTTGAGATAGGCCTGGATTGCAATGTATTTTCCTCTCAGGCCTGCCTTCGCTGCATCCCAAAGCGTTTGGATTGTTGTCTTTTCATTTTCATTTGTTTCCATATATTTTTAAATTTCTTCTCTATTTGCCTGGTTGACCCATTCATTCTTTAGTAGGGTGTTCTTTAACCTCCATGCTTTTGGAGGTTTTCCAGACTTTTTCCTGTGGTTGATTTCAAGTTTCATAGCATTGTGGTCTGAAAGTATGCATGGTATGATTTCAATTCTTGTATACTTATGAAGGGCTGTTTTGTGACCCAGTATGTGATCTATCTTGGAGAATGTTCCATGTGCACTCGAGAAGAAAGTATATTCTGTTGCTTTGGGATGCAGAGTTCTAAATATATCTGTCAAGTCCATCTGATCCAATGTATCATTCAGGGCCCTTGTTTCTTTATTGACCGTGTGTCTAGATGATCTATCCATTTCTGTAAGTGGAGTGTTAAAGTCCCCTGCAATTACTACATTCTTATCAATAAGGTTGCTTATGTTTGTAATTGTTTTATATATTTGGGGGCTCCTGTATTTGGTGCATAGACATTTATAATTGTTAGTTCTTCCTGATGGATAGACCCTGTGATTATTATATAATGCCCTTCTTCATCTCTTGTTACAGCCTTTAATTTAAAGTCTAGTTTGTCTGATATAAGTATGGCTACTCCAGCTTTCTTTTGACTCCAGTGGCATGATAAATAGTTCTCCATCTGCTCACTCTCAATCTGAAGGTGTCCTCAGGTCTAAAATGAGTCTCTTGTAGACAGCAAATAGATGGGTCTTGTTTTTTTATCCGTTCTGATACCCTATGTCTTTTGTTTGGTGCATTTAGTCCATTTACATTCAGTGTTATTATAGAAAGATACGGGTTTAGAGTCATTGTGATGTCCGTAGGTTTCATGCTTGTAGCGATGTCTCTGGTACTTTGTCTCACAAGATCCCCCTTAGGATCTCTTGTAGGGCTGGTTTAGTGGTGACAAATTCCTTCAGTTTTTGTTTGTTTGGGAAGACCTTTATTTCTCCTTCTATTCTAAATGACAGACTTGCTGGATAAAGGATTCTCGGCTGCATATTTTTTTCTGTTCATCACATTGAAGATTTCCTGCCATTCTTTTCTGGCCTGCCAAGTTTCAGTAGACAGATAGGTCACGAGTGTTATAGGTCTCCCTTTATATTTTAGAGCTCGTTTATCTCTAGCTGCTTTCAAAATTTTCTCTTTATCCTTGTATTTTGCCAGTTTCACTATGATGTGCAGAAGATCGATTCAAGTTACATCTGAAGGGAGTTCTCTGTGCCTCTTGGATTTCAACGCCTTTTTCCTTCCCCAGATCCAGGAAGTTCTCAGCTATTATTTCTTCAAGTACACCTTCAGCACCTTTCCCTCTCTCTTCCTCCTCTGGAATACCAATTATGTATACATTATTTCTCTTTAGTGCATCACTTAGTTCTCTAATTTTCCCCTCATACTCCTGGATTTTCTTATCTCTTTTTCTCAGCTTCTTCTTTTTCCATAATTTTATCTTCTAGTTCACCTATTCTCTCCTCTGCCTCTTCAATCCGAGCCGTAGTTGTCTCCATTTTATTTTGCAGTTCATTGATAGCATTTTTTAACTCCTCCTGGCTGTTCCTTAGTCCCTTGATCTCTGTAGCAAGAGATTCTCCACTGTCCTTTATACTGTTTTCAAGCCCAGCGATTAATTTTATGACTATTATTCTAAATTCACTTTCTGTTATATTGTTTAAATCATTTTTGATCAGTTCGTTAGCTGTTGTTATTTCCTGGACATTTTTCTGAGGGGAATTCTTTCGTTTCGTCATTTTGGATAGTCCCTGGAGTGGTGCGGGACTGTGGGGCACTTCCCCTGTGCTGTCTTGAATAACTTGGGTTGGTGGGCGAGGCCACAGTCAGACCTTATGTCTGCCCCCAGCCCACCGCTGGGGCCACAGCCAGACTGCTGTGTGCCTTCTCTTCCCCTCTCCTAGGGGTGGGATTCACTGTGGGGTGGCGTGGCCCATCTGGGCTACTTGCACACTGCCAGGCTTGTGGTGCTGGGGATCTGGCTTATTAGCTGGGGTGGATCGGCAAGGTTCACAGGGGCGGGAGGGGCAGATTCAGCTCGCTTTTCCTTAGGAGATCCGCTTCGGGAGGGGACCTGGGGCACCGGGAGGGAGTCGGACCAGCCGGAGGGATGGATCCGCGGGAGTCGGACCAGTGGGAGGGATGGATCCACAGAAGCACAGTGTTGGGTGTTTGCGCGGTGCAAGCAAGTTCCCTGGCAGGAACTGGTTCACTTTGGGATTTTGGCTGGGGGATGGGCGAGGGAGGTGGTGCTGGCGAGCGCCTTTGTTTTCCATCAAGCTGAGCTCTGTCATCCAGGGCTCAACAACTCTCCCTCCCGTTGTCCTCCAGCCCTCCTGTTCTCCGAGCAGAGTTGTTAGCTTATAACTTTCCCGATGTCAAGTCCCACTTGCTGTTGGAACACACTCCGTCTGGCCCCTCCGCTTTCGCCAACCAGACTCGGGGGCTCTGCTTGGCTGGCGGGTCGCCCCTCTGCCCCGGCTCCCTCCCACCAGTCCGTGGAGCGTGCACCTCCTCTCCGCTCTTCCTACCCTCTTCTGTGGGCCTCTCGTCTGTGCTTGGCTCCGGAGACTCCGTTCTGCTAGTCTTCTGGCGGTTTCCTGGGTTATTTAGGCAGGTGTAGGTGGAATCTAAGTGATCAGCAGGACGCGCGGTGAGCCCAGCGTCCTCCTATGCCGCCATCTTCCCAGGATCGAGAATTTGCATTTCTAACAAATTCCAGGTAAATGTTGATGCTCCTGCTCAGGGGGCCACACTTAAATAACTGTCCAATTATTCTATACATACTGTATCTCATTTGATGTTTCTCTTTGCAGATAGATGAAATACGCAGTGGAGACAATGTCTGTCTTGTTCACTGATTTTTTTGGTAGCTCAGGATCTGGCCTATGGGAGTAAAATATTTCTGTAATGAAATGTGTGAATCAAAGACCTAGGTTAAAGTCCCTGCTACTGCCTTCTGTAAACAGAGGATGTGTCCCTGAATGGAATGTCCCATTTCTTTTCTTTCTTTTTCTTTCTTTCTTTCTTTCTTTCTTTCTTTCTTTCTTTCTTTCTTTCTTTCTTTCTTTTTCTTTCTTTCTTTCTCTTTCTTTCTTTCTTTCTTTCTTTCTTTCTTTCTTTCTTTCTTTCTTATGTCCCATTTCTAAGATCCATTTCTTGAGCACTGGTTTCCCATACACACTCTCATATTTCCTCATCATTGAAACCTGCTCTTTAAGCCCTACTGAAATGACTGTCATTCCAGGTAAATGTTGACTTCCTGGTCCCTTACATGACTTATTTCCTGGTAAGCTGAGCTCAAGGATCCATATTCTTCCTCTTGACTGATATGCCTTCCCTTAAGCTCCTCTGTCTCTAGTCTACAAAGTGTCATCTCTTATCTCCACTGAAGCTGTGGCTCTTAAGGAACATAAAAGATTTTAAAAGTTTTTAAAATGGCAGCTTGTCTCATCTCTAAAAACCCCTCTGAAAGAAACAGCAAAGATGACATGAGTTTCTACTGCCTTTGATGAGGTGACATTATTAATTTGAAAATAACCTTTGGCTACTACTTTGGTCTTCCTAATCCAGTGCCCTTACAGTGCTTTCCAGCATAAATGCTGTGTTGAAGGACTATCTGAATTGTATTATCAAGATTCTCCTCCTTAGACTATTTTATGAGAAAGACATGATTTTCCTGAAGTGTGACCTTTGGAAGACGTTCACAGAAGCAACCATAGAAGTCTCAAATATAGATCCTTGGGCCCCAACACAGGAGTCTGTTACTGAATTAGAATCAGACTCTCTGTGGAGGGTCTGTATGTTACAGCACCTCTGGTAACACTGTGTTAACAGTGTTGTTAAAAAAAAGTGTGAGAACAACTGCCCTGGAACAGACATTGTCAAACTTTTCATTAAAGGCCCAGAGAGTAAATATGTTCAGCCTTGCTGGCTGGATGCTCTGTCACAACTACTCAACTGTGTCATTGCAGCATAAAATCAGGCTTAGAGAGTGTATAAATGAGTGAGTGCAACTGTGTTCCAATAAAAGTTTATTTATGGGCACTGATATCTGAATTTCATGTACTTTTCCTGTTTCATGAGATAATACTCTTCTTTGGAGTTTTTTAAAAAATCACTACAAATCTAAAAACACTTCTTAGCTCATAGGCTCTAAACACCCAGGTGGCAGAATGGATTTGGCCCATAGGCTGGAGTTTGCTGATCTCTTCCCTGGAGCATGAGATTGTTGTAAGAAGGAGTGAGTGACATGCAGGGTTGAAAGCACTCTGCTGATGTTGAAGTCCAAGATGTTTAAATGCCTTCTTCTCTCTTGTGAAAATTATGGAAAGATCAGGAAATGTCAGAGAAGCACGGGAAATGAGACAAGCAGTTTGAAAGTCTGTCTTAGTTCAGACTGCTGTAAAATACCATTGACTAGGTATCTTAAACAACAAACATTTACAACCTGAAATTTTGGAGGCTGGGAGGTCCAAGATCAAATTGTCCGCAGATCTGATGTCTGGTGAGAGCTTACTTCCTGGTTCACAGAGAGCCATCTTGTTGTGGGTCCTCACATGACAGAGGAAGCTCTGAGCTCTTCATCCCTTATAAGGCACCACTTTCATCATGGGGCACCACCCTCATACCCTCATCCAAACCTAAACACCTCCCAAAGACCCCACTTGCAAATACCATCACACTGGGGACTGGTCGTCAACATACAAATTTGGGGGGGGCGGGAAATAAACATTCAGTACATAGCCAAATCTTAGACAAGGGTTGGCAGTCAAACTATAATGCAGACTTTAAGGCCTTAGGATGCTTTTGATACTTTTCATCAATATCTCACATAGTGCTATTTAAGGAGATTCAGAATCATGGGTTTGAAACTCCCTGTCCTTATAGCTTTGATGATTTTGATCCAACCCCTGAGTCTAGGGTCTGACCAGTGCCTGAGGTCTATTCCCAGGGCCACTCTGTTACACTGGATACAGCATCCAATCAGCACACAACATTGTCTTATTCAGGAGATGCTGAGGCAAAACACAAGTCCTCTCTTTTGATGGATTTGACCCTGAGAGGATGCCAGGGCAGAATTTTAGCAGCCCTCAGGTGATAGAAGGGGCAAGCTTTCTTGATAATGGAGTCAATCCAACTCATGGTGGGAGACTGGACTACAGACAGCAAAGACCCATCAGACTTGACTGAAATCTTCCTTGAAGTGATCCCAGTCTCTAGATTTCCCATTATCTAAGTCAATACATTATTTGTTCAGCTAAGTTAAAAATCGGTCAGATTTACTGTCACTTTCCATTTGCAGAATCTTCATTTATATAACCCCCTTCTGGTTCCAATATTTTACAATTCTTTGTCTTTGGAACCAGCTATGCGAATGACCAGTTCACAAAATCAGCTGCCCTCTATAGCACTGACTCAAGCATGAGTGTCTAGAATTTAAGAGATAGTAACAGCTGCATTGAGGGAAGAATTGTCAATTTTCATATTGTAATGACAGTTCATTATTCCTGTCCAAATGGCATAAGGCAGATAAAAGATACACAACTCTCATTTCCTATAAATGCAGAAATTTCAATAAAAATAAAACAACAGAAATGGATCTCTAAGGTCTCAATTATCACAGGATGAGCTGTGGGGATGGGGAGGAGAATGGCAGCATCCTTTCACATATTTAACATTTTGTCCTATATTCTGGGCAAGATACTGTTTTCTAAAAAAATTAACCTGATATTTGCTCTGCATACATGTGAGCTTTAAAAAAATAAATTAAATAAATAAATAAATAAATAAATAAATAAATAAAAGCCCTACTTGTTAATTATCATTTGTAACTTTAGGGATGCTTATGGGTGCTGATGTCTTTGAAAACCAGGGAAAGCTGTGAAAACAAAAGGCAGAGTTAATCCAAACCACCCAGCATCACAAGTACAATTAAATTGGCACTGATTGTAGAGTAACATCACTCAGCTTGCCAGTCATTTAGTCTCTAGCCCCAGAGGATCCCTGGTAACAAGGCAGGTGAACATTCCTGCTGGCTGTTTGGACAGTGGCCATATATTGTGTAAGGACTGATCCCAAGCAAGGCACCGTGTCTGATTCTCCTCTAGATTATAAAATCCTATCCAAACGGATTTTGAAATCGAAAAACAGAGCCTGTTTTTTTTTGTCCCTTAATATTTACTAGTAAATCAATATGCAAATAAATAAGGATCACTTGCCTTATGCTTTTTAACACAGGTTCTTAAATTTGGTTTTCTTTGATGGTGAAGACACATGCAGAAGGAAGTATGTGTTGAGATAATAACACAACTAATATAAATCTCAAGTTCTAGTATTTTCCAGTATTGCTATCACCATCTAACCCCCTTTTCCCTTCCTGGAAAACTCCCATTGGTCCCCCATGATGTATCTTAGAGGTAAATTTCTCTGCAAAGTCTTCAGAAATTTTCCAACAGAATTATCCTGTTTTTTCCCTATGTTCCAATGACATCTGATGTACACTGTTATAGCATTTATTATGACTTAAAATGAGAGAAAATAGATATCAGTTTTTATCTCCTACATCACATGTCTTAGTGAGGACACAGTTAAAGCGTTATTTACTTTTAAACCTTTACATCTAACAGTGCCTGACTCAGAGTAATTACTCAATCAATATTTTCAGTATTTGTTGGTTAAATGAATAGATCACCAGGATGCTATTTGGAGCATTTAACTGCTTCTGCATGGTAACTTTAAAGCATAAAATATAAAAATGGAAATAAAAACATTTCAAAAATCATTTGCACCACTACCTCACTGTAGTAAACAATTTAACAGCAGGATGTGTCCTTCCACAACTTTTGCCATATTGTATTGGTTAACTGTTGCTGTGCAACCGTTACCGAGAAATGTAGCAGTTACAAAAAACAACAAAAATTTATTCCATCACATTTTCAGAGAGTTAGGAATCCAGGAGCAGCTTAGCTTAGCTGGTTGGTTCTGGCTCAAAGTCTCTCCTGATTAAAGTTAAGGTGTTGACTTGGGTTATAGTCATTTGAGGATTTAACTAAAGCTGGGGAATCTGCTTTTAAGTGGACTCCATACTTGTTTGTTGTGGTCTCAGTTCCTGGCCGGTTCTTGGTGGGAGGCCTCAGTTCCCTACCACGTGAATGGAAAAAAAAAAAAACAACAACAACAATTCAATAAAAAGAGCAAGGCAGAAGCTGCAATGTCTTTTATGACTTAGCCTTGAAAAATCACATACCATCACTTTTGTTGTATTTTGTGGGTCACACAAACCAACCCTGATACTGTGGAAGGGGATTACACTAGGACTTGAACACCAGGAGTCAGGTGTCCTTGGGAGCCAGCTTGGAGGCTGGCTGCCATCCATACAGCCAGATTTTGGTATTATTTTTACAAAAATATAATCATGCTATATACATTTATTTGCAATCTTTTTTTTTTCCACATAAAAAATATCTCACTACTCTTCCTCCAGATTGGTAGACATGGATCTAAGTCATTCTTTATATTGCAACTAACATTAGAATTCATTAATTCTACCCCTATTGACTCAGGTTGCCTACAATTTTCTAGAGGTATAAAAAAAGTAATAAATATCCTTGTACATATATTCTTGCCTTCATTTCTGTAGGGGCTACCAAAACTGGGATTGCTAGATCAAAATTATGCATTTTATCTTCTTACTTCCATAGACCCTGACAAATTTCAAAAGAGGTACAAAATTGACTTTGAACCAACTATGCACAAAACCAGTCATATTCTCCTATGCTCCCCAGAACTGGATTATTGTTTATATGAATTTTGTCATTCTTATGGGCAAAAGAAATGCTATCTCATTTTTATTTAATTTACATTTTCTTTCCTAATAGTGAGCTTAGACCTCTATGGACCTTATCCCTTCTCTCTTCTGGTAATTACCTACTTACAAACTTTCTGTGGAGATGTGCCTCTTTTCTCATCAGCTGATTGGGAGCTTTTGGAATGTGCACACAGCTAGAAATAAAATTCCATACTTTCTGGTCTGGGAAGTTCATAGTACAGTGTCTTCAAAAGACTAGATGTCATTTTGTCACCTTTTGATTGGATTTTCCTAAAGGTCCACCAGGGTTCATGAAGTTCAAACATAACATAATGAACATCTTATTTCTGGAGAACTTTTAAGATTAGGTGAAACTGGCTGGAGACATTAGTAAACTGAACCCTCTGCCCCAGAAAGTAGTGAATTAAGCAGGCTGTTGACTTTAAGATTACCTTGGAGATAGATCACAGCATTTAAAATGCAGTCACTCAGAAAGCAAAATTGCTTGGGAATAAAAGGCAATAATTACTATCACTCTTTCTGCAACTAGTGAAATAAAAAAAAGGAAAAAAGACAACTCCCACTTTAAACCTTAAAATCTCAGCAAATATCCAGAGACTCTTCAGATCGCATATTGTGATCAAAGCTGCAATCCTTGGGGTAAGCAAAAACTGCAAACTTTCCTCTCTCTGTGTGTTTGTAAACCCAAGCTACTTTGATTGCTTTTCTGTCTAAACACAATAAGCACCCTTGACCTTGAATTACACTGTTAAGAGATAAAAATTCTGATACCTGGAAGACCACTAAAAATGAAATCCTTGCTCTCTGGCATTTTAATGAACAGTGTGGACAGTAACAAATCAATAAAGACAGTATGACAAGCTGTGATGAAGTTCTTTTTAGATAAAACCCCCAATATAATCAATGTTTAGTGTATTGAATATCTAAAAGCACGCCTCTTGGATTCCTGCTGCACTATTAGGAATTACTTTGAGCTAATTAGCAGTGGGGACTATTTGGGAAAATGGCAGACAACAAATTTTTTAATATTTCCAGAAATGCTTGAAAGGATATTCTTAGATTTTGAGTTCTTACCATGCTGTTCTAAGGAATCTGAAGGTAAGAAGTACCACACTTTTAATTATTTGGCAGGTATGTTCTTATGTCTGTAGAATAGTTGGTGACATATTGTCACTAAAATTAAGTGAGGTCTCATCGCTTCTCGGCCTTTTGGCTAAGATCAAGTGTGAAATTAAGTGAGGTCTGATTACTCATCCCTATTTCCTGCTCTAACCACTGACATCATAGGACCATGTAGAAGACCAAGTTATTGATCACTGACTGATATTTATAACAGAAAAACGATGGTGTACATAAGTTAAGATAAATCCAGTTATTATTATTTACAAAGGGACTTTTATAAAGACAGGATGGAATATAGGTTTACTAGTCTAAAAACATAGGGTAAAAAATGTGGGGAAGCTATTACTACTCTAGGTGTAAATGGATGAAAAACTAGAAGGAGAGAATTCTATAGAGAAAGAAGCCTTGAGAGAAGCAGTGGCTTAGGACTCAGAAATATAGGAGCGCCTGGGGACACCTGGGTGGCTCAGTCAGTTGAACTTCCGACTTTGACTCAGGTCATGATCTCAGGGTTCCTGAGTTCCAGCCCCATGTTGGGCTCTGTGCTGACAGCTCAGAGCCTGGAGCCTGCTTCAGATTCTGTCTCCCTCTCTCTCTCTGCCCCTCTCCCCAATTCTTTCTCCCTCTCTCTCAAAAATAAGCACTAAAAAATTAAAAAAAATTTTTTTAAAGAAATATAGGAGTGCCTGGATGGCTCAGTCAGTTAGTGACCAACTTGTGATTTTAGGTCATGATCTTACAGTTCGTGGGACCCAGACCTGCATCAGGCTCTGTGGTAACAGTGCAGAGCCTGCTTGCGATTCTCTCCCTTTCTCTGTCTCTCTCCTGATCACATGCCTGTGCATTAGCACTCTCTCTCCCCAATCTCTCAAAATAAATAAACATTAAAAAAAATACAGCAAGCTGCAGGTGACCTTACAGGGAGGTTGCCTGGGGCCTAAACACCTTCACCTGGCTTTTCTTTCTCCCTCTAGTATCTTAGAGAACATGGAATACATTGATATAGTTTCTTTAAGTCCCCTGGGATGGAAAGCAGGGTATAAATGTGTGAAGGACACTGGATTGGCTAATGAAAGATGGCACGCTGGGGAGACTTGAACTTTCCTTTACACGCTAACATTAGACTTGGCCTTTGTCATGCTCTGGCCAATGACATGTGTAGAGAAATGGTATGTATAACTTTCAAACAGAAGCTTTAAGAACTGCCATATGTTTCCCCAGGCTCTTTGCCTCTGCCTTCTGAGAAAACATGTCCAGAGGGGAGCCTCTATCAGCCTAGTTCTTGAATGACTTTGTTCAACTGAGCCCTCTTCCCAATCCTCAATGGAATGAAGTGAGGAAATAGTGAACTTAGGTGCCTAAGACTTTGAAATTCATGCATTGATAGTTACTGCAGCATGACTTTGTCTATCCTGATGGGTGCAGTGTGTCAGTAAACCTCTGAGCCTCACTTTCCTGGTCAGAAACTCAATCCCCTATAATAAACATAAAACTGCTTCCCAAATACTAGAAAGGTTCTGTGCATCCAAACAATTTTAGGATGTAGGCTAGCACTTCTATTTTTTTAAGATAGCATATCAAGGATTAGCATAATGTTTAAAACCCAGAGTGAATTAAAAGGAAATGATTGTTTTGAAATAGCAAATGTCTTCAGCTTACTTTGTAAGTTCTTTACGGCTTCTTTGAATAGGTTATTTTGGAAATGTATGTTTGCAAGCTCTTTTGGGGGCTGATTTTAAACTCCGAAACAGTAGTATCTAACCATGAAATGAATTACTTCAGTCTCAAGCTATTGAGGACCTTCTATGCCTGTTGTACTCCAGTTAATTATAAAAAGCCTGATTCTCACCCAGGGAGCAAGGGAAAAGAGTTCAATATTTTGCATAGAAAACATGCTGTTTAAACAGAAAAAAATCCCACCCACCCACCCCACCCCCTTTTTTTTTCAGCTCTCTGGTCTCCCTTTATATTGCTATTTGTGGGAGCTCCACATATGAAGCTTTGGAGGCAGGTCTGACATCCTGGATGTTTGACGCTCATTTATTTCCTCACTTATAAAATGGGAAAAATATGCTTAATAAGGTTAGGGTGATGGTTAAATAAATACATATTTTAAAGCTCATGGAAGGATGGGAGCCACAAAGCTGCTGCTCTCTGCAAAGTGAGGACTCTATACTGACTCTTGTTGTGTGGACATTGCATTGCCATTGAAACATGTATGGCAACCTGGAAAGAATGGCCTGCCAATCTCCCCGTGCTTGAAACACACACTATGAAGGAACATAACTGAAATAGGTTTTATGGATATGGCCTGACCTACTCCTCCAGCTGAATCTTTGGTGTCTACCACACTGACTCATGCTTTGTCTCTCAAACTTGGTTGACCATCCGTCAATATCCCCAAATCCCTCAAGGGTCATCTGGAAGTAAAAACAAATAAGGTTAAGTCACTAATTGCCAAAGAATAAAAGACAATGAATTTGATCCTTGTGGTAAATGGGCAAGGAATCCTGCTTTTTGGGAAGTGAGTGTGTCAGTGCTTCCTGTTGGCAAGATCAGAAACAGAGTTCTAAAATAGATTTTCAGGAGGGGCGCCTGGGTGGCTTAGTTCGTTAAGCGTCCAACTTCGGCTCAGGTCATGATCTCACAGTTCGTGAGTTCGAGCCCCACGTGGGGCTCTGTGCTGACAGCTCAGAGCCTGGAGCCTGCTTCAGATTCTGTGTCTCTCTGTCTCTCTGCCCCTCCCCACTCATGCTCTGTCTGTCTTAAAAATAAATAAAACATTAAAAAAATGTTAAATAGATTCTCAGGAGCACCTTGCATGTGAATGGACTTGGTCTCCAGTGAACTCTCAGTTAGACACCTTCAAAGTACTTCCACTTTTAGCACTGTAGCTCCTAAGCTTTTAATCACTGCAAAGTGACAAACCTGGATGTTCACCCAAAGGCAAGTTGCATGTCAATAGCTCCAACATCGGTTTCACATTGTTCTCAGAAACTCTTCATGTAATACATGGAGTAGAAGGGCTGGGCTTATTAAAGTAACTTATTATATCACGAATAGACTTATTTTTTTTTCCAACGTTTTTTATTTATTTTTGGGACAGAGAGAGACAGAGCATGAACGGGGGAGGGGCAGAGAGAGAGGGAGACACAGAATCGGAAACAGGCTCCAGGCTCCGAGCCATCAGCCCAGAGCCTGACGCGGGGCTCGAACTCACGGACCGCGAGATCGTGACCTGGCTGAAGTCGGACGCTTAACCGACTGCGCCACCCAGCCGCCCCACGAATAGACTTATTAAAAGAGTCCTTGGGACACATATGCACACACACATGCACACCCTGATCTCAGAAAGAATTAAGTACAGTTGTCTTGTAATTATTTTTAAATGAACTCTAAACATGGCTTTGTGTTTCCTACTTTGAATCTCTGGTGGATGTAGAGTTATATTTTTAAAAAATATTTTTAAGACTTCAGTTTCCTCAGAGGCAGAATGGTTTTTCATGTTTATGGCATTAAAAAGTAATGTTTTAAGGGGTGCCTGGGTGGCTCAGTCAGCTGAGTGTCCGACTTCAGCTCAGGTCATGATCTCGAGGTCTGTGAGTTGGAGCCCCGTGTTGGGCTCTGTGCTGACAGCTCAGAGCCTGGAGCCTGCTTTGGATTCTGTGTCTCCCTCTCTCTCTGCTCCTCCCCCGCTCATGCTCTGTCTCTCTCTCAGAAATAAATAAACATTAAAAAAAATTTTTAAGTAATATTTTAAAATCAGGAAAATGACCCAGTTTCTTCCAGCATTTTGTTCCCTGAAGGCTCATGAGGTGTTTTAGAATGACTTTTTAGAATTTAACTCTTGGAGATGGCCAGTGTCCTGGTATGCTTTACCTTAACAGGATTGACTCTTTTTCTGGGAATCTGCTAGTCTTTGAGAACTGGCTACAAATTTTGTGTTGCACAAAATCATACATTTGTGGGGCCAAATGTATGGTTGGTAAGATATGTTGCTATGTGTTAAAAATATGGAAGATCTGTAATGTTCAGGTTAAGTTAGTCTATATTGGGTTAATACACCAACTCCCAAAACTCAGTGGCTTATCACATAGAAGTGTATTTCTGGCTTACACAGGTCTGCTTTGAGTCCAGCTTCTGTGGGTCACCCACCATCTAAGAAGCTCACATCTCCTCCCCTCTCATGACTCCGCTATTTCAAAACTTGGCTTTCAAGATTGCCATTATTCTCCACGTTCTCACACTCCATCCTCGGAGGTTCTTTCCTTCATTATTCTTCTTGGCCACATTTAAACTTGACAGGGGGCATATACTTTCCTTAGGGGCTACACAGCTTTCTCATCCCAAAAGAACTGGTAGACCAAGAGCCATTTTAAATTTCATGGTAAGTCATAGGTGTTTTGTTTTGTTTTGTTTTGTTTTGTTTTGTTTTGTTTTTTTAAATCGAGGCTCATATTTCTTTGGCCAAAAAAATGACCTAAAAAATCGTGGTAAACTTTTCATAATCTACTTTGCAGTATGTGCCAATGACCACATTTAGGATTTTTCTCAGATTTTCTTAAATCTTAAATTTCTTTGCTTTCTCACCTCCATGCTTCTTGACTTAATGCAGTTATCAGGCTTTAGAGGATCAGTCCTTTTTTTTTTTTTTTTCCCTAATGGAAATCCTCTCTAGTGCAGCCTTCTCTAAGCTTCTAGCTTATTCCCCTGTCATCTCAAACATTGCTTCTTACTGCTAAGGCAGAGGAAGAGAGAACATGTTTCCTTATACATCACTTTCACCTATGGCCCATCAAAAGTAGTCACCTGTCTACCACCTGTCTGCATGGTAGGCTGGGAAGTATGGTGTTCTGTATGTATCAGGAGGAAGGAAGAACTGCTTTAAATCCAGAGTCATATAATGTCAAAACAAGGAGGGTATTTTGAAGTAATCTAGTCCTAAGTTTTAGTTCAGAGGTGAGAAAAATAAGATGCTGAAACATTTATCTATAATTACAAGTATTTATGAATTCTTACTCATCCAGCACTAGACCAAGATTTTCTTGAAGTTCAGTTCAGGAGAATAGCTACCTTCTTTCTAATCCTACTATCGTAACAATTTCTAACTCATTAGAATTGAACAACTAGATTTGCATTTCAAGTTAGTATTCAAAAGCGTACATGAATGTGTATGTGGATATTAGCCATTCTTTATCACTCATTCACTGACTCACTCATCCATTCACTCATTTATTCAGTGTGTTTGAACCTGTGTTAAATACAAGAGGATATGTATACAAATCTTATCCTCTTTGTCTTTAAGGAAGAGTGTCAGAAAATATAGTAAATAGAAGATATTAATACAATATGAAAGTATTAGAATAAGTTGTACACTGACACTGGAGGAGAAGTAGATCTCTCAGAATTTGACATGAAGACAGCTTCCTGACATGGTATAAAGAAGTCCTACAAAATCATGCTTCTAGTTTTTCATAATGAAGGCAGACATAGATTCCACAATTTATAAGCAATGTGCCTTTGGTGGATGGCTAAGCCTTACCTTTCTCAACTATAATGGGATTAATAATACCTGTCTTGCAAGGTTGATGTATGGAATAAATTGATGTACATAAAGTACTACCCCAAATTCAGCATTTAGTAGGCACTCAATAAATGGTAGAAATTATTGCTATTCATAATTTTACTTAAGTAATCATAGGATTCAGAATACTTGAAATGTCACACTAGTAATGATGGGTTAAGTAGGTCAATACCAATGTAATTAAAGTACATGAAAAATATATCAATTCTATAACTTGTAAAGGCATCCCCATACCACCTTTCCTCTTCCCCATTACCATCATTGTAACATTACAGAAAGGATAACGTTTGATAACATGGATTCAAGACTTCCATATTACAGACGTTATGCTTTATGTGGTTGATCTCACAGAAGTTTCACGATATCTATCATCAGTGCTATCAGGAAATTGAGATCCAGAAACTTTGAATAATATACTCATATTGATGGGAGAACTATTAATTTATTCCCACAAATGGTGACTTAAATACTTTCTAGTGCCAACTGTGGTATATATGAATGTATGCATGAATAATGAATGAATGAATGAGTGAATGAATATAAGGTCTGGGATATTGAATATATGCAATATCATAAAATACAAAAGAAACAAAAAATAAGGACTATGAAAAATGCTGATACATGAAAAAGAAACACCAAAGACCAGAAGTATATTTCACACATTTTAACTGCAATTTGAAATAATACCAGGGCCCCATGGACCTGGTGATCTGTTGCTAATCCGTGGATAAGTGTGGTATTTGCAATGCCTTTTTCTTTGAGTTCAGAAAATATTTATTATAAGAGTACTAGGCTAGGAGCTTACAATCTAATGAAGAGGATTAGACAAGGATACCAGAAACTATAATACCAGACAGATTAAGGTAAATGAAGTAAGTTAAAAGAAATACGATGTTTTATCATAAAGGCTCCAAAGAAGGTAAATGTATATTTGACAAGTTGCATCAAATGACAAGCACTGTTCTTCCAATTTGTCCTATCCCACCACCCAATGGAGGAAATGAATGTACATCCGACTGTGCACACTCCCTAGGCAATGATATTCTTATTCAAAGCTTAAAGACAGAGGTAGCCAGTGACCTCTAGCTACTCTATAGCTTCATGTCCTGCCACCTACCTCCTTATTTTCTAATATCTTGCTGCATTGGTGATCCTGGGTTCCTTGATGATACCAAGCTCCCACTTCTCACCAATCCTTTGCATATGCTGATGCCACTATGTGGTCATTCTCTTTTATCCAACTTCCCTATTCTTTCCTTTCACTAGTAAATTCTATTTAGTCTTTACATCTCAGATACAGAATCACTTCCTCAATAATGCTTTCCCTTACCTCTAGTGTAACTCAAGGACTTTTGTTATTGCTTTGAGGGACTATGCTCACTTCCTTCATAGCTCTCATTTCTATAATTGCAAACTATAATCAACATGAGACTGGGCTGGACTCAGGATGCCAACAGACAGCCCCTCCTTTCTTCTCTGTCCATATTTTTTTTAAAGTGCCTTCTGGCACATGTTGTTTGGTACCACCAAGCCTTGGGGAAATCACATAGCTTCTCCAGAAACTTTTGCATATTTATAAATGGGCTCATATTTAGGATTTGAAAAGAACAAGCCAGTCCAAAATCAAAACTGTATCTCATCCAATTCAACTCTAACCTACCACAGCTTGAGGCTGAGCCAAGATCTCTCCTGTTTTCTCTCTTCTGTTTTCTGTAATGTGTTAATACCACTATCTGGGTCATTCTTTCCTTTCCACTGTTAGGAATGGATGGGAAAGGAAAGTAGATGAATATGTAGTTTGTTTGTATGTTTCCTGGGAAACATAGTAGATACTCAACAAATACCTTTTGAAGGAGTAAACTCATTCTATGATCTGTAGACTGGGCTTCCTCACACCTGAGACAATGAAGTGTTGGAGCACTGTTTGGGAAAAACAACTGTAGACCACCCTATAAAGTGGAGAGAGGTGGACATTTATTTCAGCCGTGTGGTGCCTGATGGTCCATGCTCATTCTGAATGTTTTCAGCAATCTTTGTCACCTTTCTCATTCCCCCTGTACACTCCTCCTCCTTCTTTCCCAGGTCCCATTCATTTCCCTTTGCATCCTGTAGTGAAGCAACCGATGGGTCTTCCCCTAACTGTGGTCTCCTCACCCAGGCCTCTTAGATATCTTTGGCCTTTCTGTCTTGTCTCACAGTATTTACTGCCTATAAAAGACTTCACCTCTCTCTTCACGTATCAAAATCCTGCAAAATTCAGCTTTCAGTTTGACTGCATCTGACTACCATCCTTCTAAAATACCTATGGAGGATTAGAAAACAGATATGAGTTCAGAATGGCATGGAAAGACTAAAAGAACAAGTCAACCTACAGCACTGAGGGCAATGTCCACTAAATAAAATGAAAGCACAGTCATTTGCTCTTGCATAGCTCAGAAAGAATGATTCCCCCCACCGAAAAGCAAATGTAATTCATATCATACCATTGGTCTGAGATGGCTGTCTGTCTTGCCACACAAATAACTGTGTTAGGTTTCTATGGAGTCATTAACTTACAGGTTGTTTGGAAAATGGCCAAAGAATATGAAAGAATATAAACTTAATTCAAGATGTTGGTTACATACATTTTTTTAATGTGATAAATTCAATTGTCATTAAATTACTGAAAAAAGTGTTCAATCCATATATTTCACTTGATGTTTTCACTTAGAGGGAAAAAGCATAAACAAATCTACCAAATACATAGTTTTTACATTAATCTTATACCTCATAATTGCATTGACTTCAGTTCTGTGGCCAACAACCTCGGTTATATAAATTTTGAAGAGTTGCTGAGTGATCCCAGCTTCAGAGAGGAGATATTCCAATGAATATTATTTCTGTAAGTAGAATTTCAGCTTTAAGATCTATCATAGTTTTAATTTAGTTTTGTTGATGGTAAATAATGAAATTTTCTTTACACCAACAGTTTGCTACATTTTTGGACAATATGAGTTCCAGATACATTATATAGAGCAAAGATATTAAGAAAGAGAAATTTTAGCCTCAGTTAAAAATACATCACTTATACTTCTCAACAGTTCCTTAAATATGGCATGTTAATTTTAAAGCTTTGCTGCACAATATCTTCTTGGTTTGCATTATTCCACATGGCAAATATTGTGAATGCACAACAAAATACTGAACAAGTAGTGGGTTGAATGTGGCCCTCAAAATGTTACGTCCATGTCCTAACCCTATATTCTGTGAATGTGAGCTTGGTTAGAAAAGGGTTCTTTGCAGGTGGAATTAAGAAGGTCACAATGAGGTTTATTATATGAGTGGGTCCTAGATCCACAGGCAAGTGTCCTTATAAAAGCATAGCTGAGGGAGATTTGAGACAGAGAGAAGAGAAAAAGAGACACAGAGGAGAAGGCCAAGTAAAGACAGAGGCAGGAACCACAGCAATGCATCTACAAGGGATGTCTGGAGCCACCAAAAGCTGGTAGACGCAAGGGAGAATTCACCTTCAGAGTCTCAGGTGATGAGTCCCGCCAACACCTGGATTCCAGACTTTTAGCCTCTAGAATTGTGAGAGAATGAATTTCTATTTTTTGAAGCCGTCAAGTTTGCGCAAACTTATTACAGCAACCCTAGGAAATTAATGTACTACCTATTCTGTGTATTCTTGAAGGTTTTGATTTCCTGTTTTGTTATTATAGCCTATGCACAATACAATAATATTAAAGTATGCTGATATATTCCTATATTTCAAAATGATTTTGCAGCTAAAGTAAATAACAGTGTAAGACGTACACATTTAAACATATTTATAGAATGTCTTCTATGTGCCAGGCCCATTGTTGGGTGCTGAGTGGTCAATCACAGGCAAAAACAGCATCAGTGACCTTGCATATAGTTCATCTCATACATGTTGGAAAAACTAAGATTTGCTGCCATATCAATGTATTGGCCAGTAGTTGAGAAAATCAGTTAACCTGCCACTTTCTGGATGGATCTGTTGCCAGATTATTAGATTTTCCTCTATGGAACTAAAAGCAAAATTATTAATCATAGTGGTGGCAGACAAGGCATTGATACATACATTGTCACTTAAAAGATGGTAAACATACTAGCCAAAAACCTGTTTACCCAGCCTCCACTGCATAGATACTGATTTTTCAAGTGACTAAATTCCTGTCCTGATACTTATTATTTTTCCTTTACTTAAAAGCCACAACTCCTGGTATGCCTGGGTGGCTCAGTCGGTTGAGCTTCTGACTTTGGCTCAGGTCATGATCTCATGGTCTGTGAGTTCAAGCCCCGCGTCAGGCTCTGTGCTGACAGCTCAGAGCCTGGAGCCTGCTTCAGATTCTGTGTCTCCCTCTCTCTCTCTGACCCTCCCCCATTCATGCTCTGTCTCTCTCTGTTTCAAAAATAAATAAACATTTAAAAAAAAAAGCCACAACTCCTAAAAATAATAGGGCAGGAAGGAAATGTATCAGATTATGCATAGTATACTTTGTAAGATGTGTATCCAATAGTTAAAATGCCAGCTTGAGAAGCACAGAATAGAAGAACATTACTAATGTGGGAAAAGATTAGAGTTTTATTTTTTTATTTTATATTATATAATCTTCGAGCATCAGAGAGAGAAGCAGAGGGCAAGGACTTTGGGGAGTAAAAGATGTTTACACTAATTCAGGTTAGTCATGTTAGATAAGTACTGAATGAAGGAAGTGTGTACAAACATTAACATGGATTTGAAAATTCATTGAAAGTATTTCCTTTGGGAAGTGCACTGTGCTACGTGCATCAGTGTTGAAATTCTACTGGTAGCTCATGTTCCAGCCACATTATGCATCTTACCTGAAAGTTTTTCTATTTAAATAACTTTTATATCTTATAATATGCAATACTAATTATAATCCATGCAACAAGCCAAGCACTCTCAGTCTAGACAACAAGATTTGGTGTCGTCAGGAAGCAAAGAAGACAGAAAATCAGAAAATCTTGGCTCAGTTTCTGGTAATGGATACACGTAGTTATGCAGCAGCCTGCTCTTTGGAGAGCTCTGTGATTATATAGAATCCATGAAGTGGTCAATGCAGTATCTCACAATTTTCTAGTAAATAGTATGCATGCCGAAATGTTTGGAAAAAGTCTTTGATGTTTGCAGTGAGTCTGAAATGCCTAAGCAGGAGAAGGACTGACACATAGATTGAGATATGGATAGATGGATAGATATGTAACAAAATAAGTTTAGTGAAATATTAGTGGTGGAATGTAGGTGGCCAGTATTTTTACATTTACTGTGAAATTCTTTCAACTTTGCTGTATGTTTGAAAACATACATAACATAGTCCTGGAAAAAAGTGCTATTGTGCCTTTTTGGCCTGATTTGAATCATAAGTGATATTGCTTCTCAAATATCTCAAATTGAAAGGGAGAAAAACTGAAATTTGTCTCAAAGAAGCCCTTGGCTTCAACTAAAAGACCAGAAACATAAAAATTATTTATGGAAAGTTAATTCTAAAAGAGAAGAGACCACCTGATACTTTGTTTCTCGATCTTTTGACAAAGATGATTTTGACGTTCATGCAAATGGTACAAACATTTAAATTTGCCTCCACTTCCTGATACTTTTCAACACCCAGATGACCTAATTTTGGTGACTTCTTCTGAAGCTATTTTAATTTTTTTTAACGTTTATTTATTTTTGAGAGAGTGAGAGAGAGCACAAGCAGAGAAGGGGCAGAGAGAGAGGGAGACACAGAATCTGAAACAGGCTCCAGGCTCCAAGTTGTCAGCACAGAGCCCAACGCAGGGCTCGAACCCACAAGCTATGAGATCATGACCTGAGCTGAAGTCAGACGCTCCACTGACTGAGCCACCCAGGCACTCCTGAAGCTATTTGTTAATAGAGCTAAATAAGAGCCCTTTTGGTACCTAGTGGGGATCCCAGTAACCCAGAAGAAATAGCCATTTATGGGTCTAGATTACCTCCAGGGGACACTAAGCATGTGCCTACAAATCATTGGCTCTTTCACGTAAACTGATAGAACTGTTCTCTTTTGAAACATCAGCTTTGTTGGGCACTTATTATGTACAAAGCCCCATTCTCAACACTGGGAGTTCAAAGATGAGTCAGGCATTGATTTTGTCCTTTAGTAGATTCATGTAATGGTCTAACTATGATGCTACCATATGGCACATAGAATATAAGTTGGCCATGAGTGGAAAATATGGAAATGTTGATTAAATTAATGATAGGAGTCTACGTGTAGAATACTGTTTTTTCTCTCCCCATTCTCACCAACCTTCCTCATCTAGGAATTTCCATTTACTTTACCCATATCTCCTATCCAAAGAAAGTGAGAATATCCTCCAAATTTGCAACTTTAAGTCAATCTAGTATCTATCAGGCAAGTTCTGTGTTTTAATACTAAGGCTATTCTTATACTTGAAAAGACATAATCAAAACCCTTCATTATTTGTTGAAGCTTCAGTAATCTAAAGCAAATTTTTAAGTCATATGAATGAGGAGGTAACCAGTTGAGGTAAAATGATGTACTCAGGTCATATAGGAAATTCAGGTTTCAAACTGTTACATACTATGAATGACTGACCAAGTCAAAGTTCCAGAGTAAAATTGAAACCTACAAATGGATAATTTTGAATTGCTCTAATACTTAAATTTCAGATATAAATTATAGAGTGTTATTGTATAAATATTCCCCCAAAATTGTTTGCTTTCTCAATGAATCACTCCTTTATTTCTCCATACCAAATGCATAAATATCTCCCTTTATTTCCAACCTTGCTTGACACTTCAGACTTTCTACAAATGGCTCATCTGCCCACTGTAACGTCCTTTCAACTGATCTCACTACCTTCAGTCTTTCTCCTCCATGATTCATTTTTCTTGAGGCTGCCAGATACATATATATTTTTAATTACCCTAAAACTCTTGACTGATTTCTCATCTTCTGGACAGAATTCAAAATTGGTTTGCAAGGCCCCAGAAGACATTCTCCCTGCTTATCTTTCTTCCTGTATCTCTCCTTCCTTCCTTCTATTTCTTACTTTTTTCCTCTTATCAAATATATATTCAGTTTATTCTATGGACCAGATGGTTTAAATAGATGTTAGCTATATAGAAATTTTTTTAAAGCAAATATTATTATGGGATAAATGTTAAAAATGTATTGAAAGGCATTAAAGATACTTTAATGCACAGGTATGACACAGGCATGGATTAGAATATTGTAAAGAGCTCAATATTGTACAGAGATTAACTGTCTCCAAGTTGATCTATAGATTCAATTAAATTCCATCAACTCTTTTGTTATGTTTTGGTTTCATCTTGTGGAACTTGACAAAAAGATACTAGAATTTATATGGTAAAGTGAACAGTAAAGAATGTCCAAGTCACTCCTGAAGGTGCCATGTTTGAGGAACTTGCCTTAACTAAATAAAATAAATAAGTAAAATGACAGCTTTAGTAATTAAGGACATGTGATATTCTCAGAGGGACAGACAGCTGAAGAATGGAATAAGATAGTGATTCTAGACAAGGACCCATATAATTGTGGAAACTCAATTTTTAACACTGTTAAAATGTTCTTAGATCATTGGCACAATAATTACTCTTCAATAAATGGTGCCAAGATAATTAGTTATCTATATAGAAAAAATAGAAATTGGACCCCTACTTCACACTATGTACACAAATCAATTTCATTTAGGTGGAAGGAAATCTACAAAAGAATGTGTTGGAGAATATCTTTACTATCTCAAAAAGTGAAGATATTTTAACTAATTTTTCCATGACACAAACCATAAAGAAAAAGATGGAAATTTTTTTATATTAACACTAAGAACTTCATATGTCCAGAATATCTGTAAATAAAAGAGAAGCCCACAATTGGGAGACACTACCTAGTATCTCCAATACATATAACTAAAAATAATTATTTAGCATAAAAGAAAGACATGGATACAAAGAAGAAGAAAAAAAAACACCTACAATCCAATAGAAAAATTAGCAAATGTGATTCTCAGAATGGAGGGTCACAAAAATGCAAACTTCATGAAACCCTAAGGAGATACCATGTGTCACTCATACTGACATAATTAAAAGGTCTTTTAAAGAGCTACCAGTAACCAAAGTTAGAGTAGTCTGAACAGCACAATAAACAAAATAGTATTAAATTATAAATAAAATATAAAATATAGATGAGTTTACAACAATCATAGAAATGTTTGAATAAATAGAATAAAATAGTACAAATCTCCCATGCAGAAAAATTCCAACTAATTTATGTAGAAAATACTGCACCCTCAGGGAACTAGAACATAACTCTCCTCTCCTTAACTGTGTGCTACTACATACAGTGATGTTCTTTCAAACAGTACAATTACGGAAAGAGGGAAAAAAGAGTACCTTTACAGTGAAGAAATCTGACAAACACTACCTCAGCCAGGTGATCAAGTTCATCACCAACAGTGATAAGTCATGTTGATCGCATGCTGTGCTTTGTGATGAGAATGGCACTCTATCCCTGTGGCCTTCTTCCCAAGAGTACAGAATCCCAGTATAATCATGAGAAAAAACCATCAGACAACCCTAATGGAGAGATAGTCTGCAAAATACCTGACCAGTACTCTCCCAAACTGTCAAGATCATCAAAAACAGGGAAAGTCTGATTAACTGTCATAACCAAGAAGAGTCTAAGGAGACATGAGGAATAAATATAATGTGGTATTTTTGAAGACATCCTGGAACTGTAAAAGGACATTAGGAATCAACTATGAAAATCTGAATACAGTATGGGCTTTCATTAATAACAATGTTTCAATATTGAAACATTGGTTTCAATATTGGCTCATGAATATAATAATGTTATCATATTAAGTTAATGGAAGAAACTTGTTGGGAGGTACATGTACTCTGTTTACAAGTTTTCTGTAAATCTAAAATCGCTCCAACATAAAAATGTGATTAAAATAAAAGCATCTCAACATTGGGGCACCTGGGTGGCTCAGTTGATTAAGCGTCTGACTCCAGTCCAGATCATGATTTCATGGTTCATGAGTTCGAGCCCCACGTGGGGCTCTGTGCTGACAGCTCAGAGCCTGGAGCCTGCTTCAGATTCTGTGTCTCCCTCTCTCTCTGTCCCTCCCCTGCTCTCTCTCTGTCTCTGTCTCTCTCTCTCTCTCTCTCTCTCTGCCTCAAAAATAAGTGTTAATTTTTTTTTTTAAGTATCTCAACATCAATTTTGGCATGGATGTGGATCTACCTGAACATGGACACACTGACAGTGGAAGTATCCATTGTTCTAATCAATTTGGCAAACATCTTGGCATTATTTAGTAAAGTGGAAGATGAACAAGCCCTATGACACAGCAAAATAGTCCCTAGGATAGTCCCTAAAGAAAGGATTCTACTCTTCTTCCAGGACACATATGTGAGAATGTTAATAGATGCCAAAGAATGAAAATGGTACAAGCACCTATCAGGAATAGAATGGATAAATCAAGGACTAGTCATTCAAAAATATCATATTATCAGTGAAACAATCTATAGCTATGTATAATAACGTGGATGATTCTGAGAAACCTAATGAGCAAAAAAGAAAGACACAATAAAATATAACCGTTAGGATTTTATTAAGTAGATCTGAAACCTGCAAAACTAGTCAATATGTTGCGTAGGATATCCATGTGTGGTAAAATTATAATGAAAATCATTGGAACTGCAGAAGACACAGGATAAAAGAGGGACAAACAAACCTTCAAAAGGAATGTTGATGTATCTTTTTAGGCTGTGAGGTGGGTAAAAGTGTTCCTTGTATAATTATTCTTTAACTCTTACAAATTCTCACAACATACTGTTTCTAGTCAAATTTGCTTATAGAAATTATTTTTAAAGTTAACAGTGACTTGTTATTCATTCCCAGCCTGAGAGCACAAAGATCCCCCTAGTACGCCTTCCTTCTTCTGTGCATACAGGAAATGCATCAAAAGCCTCATCTTTGAATCTAACAACCAGGGAGATGTACTTATCTGTCTGTTGGCAATTGATTCACTTTGGTGTTTGGGGAATACAGAAAAGATGCTTATAAGTAGTTCAGGGAATAAATCTTGGCTAATAATCCTTTCAAGATGACAAAACTCTCTGTTTCCGTTTTTAAATGTTTCAGCATTCTGCCCATGGCCATTAGATTTTCCAATAATGGCAAGTTTAAAGCCAAATGAAAATGTCCTTAGAAAGACAAACTTGGACAGTGGAAAAGTGGGAGGGCGTAGGAGAAAAAAAGTGGAGCTATTCAGGAGGTTGTTTGCATCTGTAGGAACAACCATTGTGTCGATACTGTGTAGCACTTGTTTGCAGGCGGTTCATCTATTCTTTTTATCCAGCAGTAGAAGCACTCAGCCCTAACTCAATCAGTACATCAGATTTCCTCCATTCAAAGTGATTGTTAACTTGATTCCCATGAGCCAAAGTACAGTTACTAATTGATTTGTTCATAGATGGCATATAACCCAACCCAAATCTATGCATTATGACAAAATTGCCTATGATTTCTGAGAAAGTCTGTGTTTCCCGTGGGCTATAAAAACAAGGAAGCAAAAAAATGGGTGCTATTGTAGCCGTTTGACCATGTAAAGGAGGAATTTTGGAATGCAGCCAAAGTTGAAAGAGACAGATTGAAGATAAGGAAGATAAATCAAATACCAACACCACCTTTTAAGTCCTAAATCCAGCTATCTGACGCCAGACTCGCTCACTCTGTTGCAACCAAAATTCTCATAAAAAGAGAGTATCCTACAGGAGATGTATTTGTCCGACCATGGCAGGAGCAGGGATTAAAACAGAGAGTTGGAAGCAGCCTGAGAAATGGATGAGATGATTCAATACAGAGCTTCTGAATTTTGGTTCTGTGCCTGGAACATGGAATGAAAACTACACATTTTTATGATTACACTTGCTGTGCAGTCTCCATCTGAGCTAGCTGGTACAGCAAACAGGCAAGCAGATACTTTGTTCCATTAAGCTCTTTTTCTTCTAAGTTCTTAAGTGAGAATTTGAATCCTTTTAGTACACATGGGAAAGGTGTGTGCCAGGGTCTTAGGTAGGTATATTGCTTTCTTAACTTCCTGAAATTCAATTAGCATATACTGAATACGTCCTAGGGGTGAGGAACTACCTGTGGCCAAACAAAACAAAGATATACGTCCTCTCTGTTCTCAAAGAACAGAGAGATCACTATTAAGGACCAAAAGTATACATTTTTAGCTTCAAATTCTGGCTTCACTATTTACTAGTATTTTTTAGTGTTTATTTTGAGAGAGAGAGAGAGAGAGAGAGAGAGAGAGAGAGAGAGAGAGAATGTGTGGAGGAGGGGCAGAAAGAGAGGGAGAGAGAGAGAATCCCAAGCAGGCTCCATGCTCAGCACGGAGCTCAAGATCATGACCTAAGTGGAAATTAAAATTCAGACCCTTAACCGACTGAGCCACCCAGGCGCCCCTCACCATTTACTGGTATTATAAAGAAAACCACAAAGGGGCCTGGGAGGTTCAGTTGGTTGAGCTTCCCACTCTTGATTTCGGCTCATGTAGTGATCCCCTGGTTTCATGAGTGCAAGCCCTGCCCTGAGCTCTGAGCACTGACTGCAGCGACTTCAGAGAATTCTAGCCTCCATATTTTGAGTTATCCCAGCTGACATCAGGTAGAGCAAAGACTAGTCCCCACCAAGCCCTCTCAGATTGCTGATTGTGAACAAATAGTATTGTTTCAGCCACTAAGTTTAAGACAAGAAATAACTGGGGCGCCTGGGTGGCTCAGGTGGTTAAGCATCGTATTCATTCTTAGCTCAGGTCATGACTTCACAGTATGTGAGTTCCAGCCCTACATCAGATGGGCTCCAAGCTAACAGCCTGGAGCCTGCTTGGGATTCTCCCTCCCTCCCTCCCTCTCTCTGTGCCCCTCTGCTACTCACGCTCTGTCTCTTTCAAAATAAATAAACTTAAAAAAATAAATTAAAAAAACCCACAAAATGGCATCATTTAAGACCCCAAGTCAGTAAACCAGAGCTTAATGCCTAAACTAATTGTAATTTCAACTTCCCCCAGAAATGTAGTCTTAACCAGTCAGTCAGGCATTTTCTGATCAGCATCAGTGAAGTAATTTGTTACATGAGCCTTCTGCATTCCCCAAAGGAAGATGATTTAGTCTGTTTAATAAGAACCCCTGCTCTTCCCCCTAAGGGAAGGGGATCTTGCCTGAAACTATTCTTTCTTTACTTTTGCTAATAACTTTCTTGCCTCACCCCCTTCCTACAAAAACCTTCCATTTTGCACAACTGCTTGGAACATCCTTCTACTTGCTAGATGGGATGCTGCCAGATTCAAGAACCATTTAATAAGGACAATTAGAACTTCAAATGTACTCAGTTGAATTTTTTTTTAATACTAGCTACTTAAATATCACTATAGCTCAGTTTCCTTACTTGTAAAGCAGGGCTTATCAATGACCCTACCTTATGGATTTATTGTAAGGGTTAAATGCATTATCATATATAAAGTGCTAAGAAAGTTACCTGGTACCTGTATAACTGTATACATAACTATATAACTATATACATGCATACCAAATAAATATAAAGAAATAAATGAGGCACTTTTATTCCAGATGGAAAGTTACATGAGAAAGGGAAAGAAGAAAGTAGCCAGTATTTTGAATGGTTACTATATGTCAGGTACCATGCTTACATTTTATTTACATGATCATGTTGACCTCTTCTGTGTGGGTTGATTTTCAAAAGAGTTATACATTGAAACACAAGTCATGAAAAGTCTTTTCCAAAGACCCTTTAATTATTAAAGGTTATAACCAATGTCCCAGGGAGGCAGGACTATAGATCCAGTGAAAGTGGAGCCTGGCTTTTTCCTAACTTTTACCTGTATTAAGAATACCTGTGAACTTATTAAACTCTTCTTGACTTTCTCTGTCATTTCATCCCATAACTGCAGCGCCTTCCGAATACAGACCCTCTCATGAGCTAGCCAGGTTTATTCTCAGAAAACCTGCCCACTCATCGTGGCTGTGAAACCGTGTTTGAGGCTTTTCCTCAGCCCCTCATGCCATTCTCTGTCTCAATGTCTTGGTAGCATTTAATGAACAACCGGAGACCATTTTCCTTGACACCCGCCTACCAGGAGAACATACCTATTAAACACTCCGTCTCCCTGCTGCTTTCAGGACATTTTTGCTGTTCTGAAAGGTACTGCCTTTCATGTCCATGCCCTCTGAAGTAGAAGCTGAGCCTGGCTGGCTGTCCAAGTTCCTATTCTGAAGTTATTATCTGGTACCCCGAGGCAAGAGTGGCTGGCAGCCCCTGATGGCAGCATCTGCACAGGGGCTGAAGGCTTATATAATTGGCTTTCTTGCCTTTCGCTCCCTGCCTTAATGAGGATACGCCATTTTGGGCTTCACCTACCCACCACTTTTCAGTGGGATAGGTTCTCACTCCATATACAGTTGATCAAGAAAAGTCTCAGCAGCTTAGCAGAGCAGTTTTGAACAGAACAAGCCATTGAAGGCTGAAGCAGGTCTCCCTAAGTGCAAAAAAGTAGTAACTTCTAGGTCAACCGGGGGTTCATAAACTTGGGGGCCGGGGAGCTTTGCCCTCAAGGTAAACTTCAGTCTCCAGTTCCTGTTCTTTTGATTACTAAAACCTGAGATCATGGATGATCTATTTGTAATACCCTTTACTGTACATTTCATTCAATGCATTAACTGAATCCTTGTCTGAAACTGTCAACTTGGATACAGAGCTTATGGACCTACTATTTTAATAACAGCTAATATTTATTTAGTTCTTACTGTGTGCCAAGCACAAATCTAAGAGTTTCAGCTCAATAAGCTTCTTTGTTGTTCAGAGCAACCCTATGAGGTAGGTATTATCATTATTCCCATTTGCACATGGTATTAAAAACAAAAATCTCCCAGTCACATAGCTAATAGGTGATGGACCTATGACTCAAATTTAGATAGTCCGCCTTCAGCACCAGCAAGTTTAACCACGATGCTTCAGACTGAAGTCTGAGAACTATTGGTTTTCCAACCTCTGCAGCCAGAAGCCCAGAATTTCTTTCCTAGCCACACTCCTTCTCCGACTTCCCTTGGATAACATTCAAACTGTCCCCTTCAGCTGCAGCTGATTGTACCAGAAATGCATACTTGACCAACAATACCCCAATCCAATTATCTCTGCCAAACAGTTGGAATTAAGAAACAGACTTTAGGGGAGCCCAAGGGCTCAGTTACTTAAGCTTTCATCTTCAGCTCCGGTCATGATCTCACAGTTTGTGGGTTCAAGCCCTGTGTCCAGGCTCTGTGCTAACAGCTCAGAGCCTGGAGCCTACTTCAAATTCTGTGTCTCCCTCCCTCTCTGCCCATCCTCCACTCATGCTCTCTCAAAAACAAACGTTAAAAAATTAAAAAAAAAAAAAAAAAAGAGGGATGCCTGGGCTGCTCTGTCGATTGGGCCTCTGACTTCGGCTCAGGTCATGATCTCACAATTCATGGGTTCAAGCCCTGTCAGGCTCTGTGCTGACAGCTCAGAGCCTGAAGCCTGCTTCGGACTCTGACTCAGTCTCTCTCTGCCCCTCCCCCACTCACTCTGTTCTCTCTGTCTCTCAAAAATAAATAAAATGTTTAAAAAAATTTTTTAATAAAAAAAAAAAAAAAAGAAACCGACTTTGAGTTACTCAGATGTACCCAATCTGGACTTCTAAGATCACACGGTGATGAGGTTCCATTTTAAGATGACAACACAAGAGGACCCTGAACTCACCTTCTCCGCTGACCATGTGGAGTCTGCAGGTTGGAACAACTTGAGAGGAAGGAAAGAAGGAAGGAAGGAAGGAAGGAAGGAAGGAAGGAAGGAAGGAAGGAAGGAGAAAAAGAAAGAAAGAAAGAAAGAAAGAAAGAAAGAAAGAAAGAAAGAAAGAAAGAAAGAAAGAAAAAGAAAGAAAGAAAGAAGAAAGAGAAAGAAAAGAAAGAAGGAAGGAAAGAAAGAAAGAAAGAAAGAAAGAAAGAAAGAAAGAAAGAAAGAAGGAGGAAGGAAAGAAAAAGAAAAGAAAGACCCTAAAACTCGCTGAGGGGCCCCTATGCATCCAGTGGACAAAAAGAGTCTCACAACAAAGTGGGTAGGAGTCTGGGGTACAAGTTCTGCATGAACTCCACTCCCGGTGCAGTAGTCCAGAAGGCCTGCAAAACCCAGCGCTTTGCCCTGAGGAGTGAAGGGTGTGAACCCACCCGCAACTTCTATGACCTGCACCTGGACCCCAAAAGTCTAGCTATGACAACAAGCAGGGCTAGGACCAGGAGACCCACAAGGCTGCAACAATGTGAGGAAGGCTCTTAAAGGGCTCGCGTGCTCCAACTCACCTGCCCCAGGGCCCCGTGCGAGCGAGCGGCTGAAGAGCGGCGCCACACTCTGCGTGGGAGAAGCTCTTTGCTTGTCTCAGAGTCAGACTGAGGGGGGTAGGCTTCTGACATGACACATATTTGGGAATGTGCTGAGCTGCTCTCCGGGCGCCAGAGAGGCTGGTGGCGCCGGCTTCCTGCTCTCCCTCTACTTCACTGCTGGGCACAAGTGTCTCCTGGAGAGGAGCAGGAGCCCCAGTTTTTGCGGCTGCTGCCAGGACACCACTACATCCCCCGGCTCGGGGGGCCAATGGGGCTTACTCTCCGGAGTAACCCTTTCCAGGGCCGAGGCCGGGAGGGGGCGCGATACCCACGTGCTCTCCCCCAGCTGCCGCGTCCCAGGAGCTGTAGGAGGGGCTTGCGGTCCTGCCCCCCCCCCCCCCCCCCCCCCCCCGGGAACAGTGGCGATCGGAGACAGTTTCTGGAAGGCTCTCACCCCCAGCGCATTGCATGGAAAGCGGGCTGAAGCACACCCTCGGGGGCTCTGAAAGAGGCTCACGGGCTTGTCCTGGAGTTTCACCTTGAGGGGCAGGTTTCAGGTTTGGCACACGTCTAGCTAAGCGCCTGCAGACTTTCAGGGAGCCTTAGGCTGGGGCACGCCATCTTTGTCTTGTCTCTCTGCTTCCCTACAGCTCGCCGGGATACCCCAGAAAGGAGCTTATCCACTGGTCTGGAGCCCCAGTAGTTCCAACTGCCATGCCAAGGACGCCTTGGGTGTCGCCTGGCACGGTGGCCAGCGTCCCATAGGACTGTATATGAGTACTTTCAAAGCTACTGCCGGAGCGTCCGACCCATATTCCTCCCCTTTGGAACACTGACTTGGAGCAGGCTCACCTACTGGGGGGTCATGAAAAAACAAAACAGACTGCTTGGGCAATCACAAAGGTTTGAAAGACCACCAAAAGC
Organism: Neofelis nebulosa; assembly: GCF_028018385.1. NCBI lineage: Eukaryota > Metazoa > Chordata > Mammalia > Carnivora > Felidae > Neofelis > Neofelis nebulosa. Next base: position 122,056,731 of record NC_080785.1, on the reverse strand, counting down.
TAGGGCAGTTTTAAGTGTGAAAATTCCTCTTTACAAGGCCACACCTTCAAGGCTGGGTATTTTATCTAATGCACAGAAACCAAGGCAGAATAAAAGAAAAAGAAGAAACAGAGGAATATGTTCCAAAAAAAAAACCATCATATAGAAATGGGGCTGGAGTCAGCATCTTTATATTTCAAAACCACTGGCAAAACACTTTTGAGAAGAGGTATCAGAAACTAAATAAATAATATTGTGGTGGCAAGTTACATACACAAAGTTGGAAAAAGAGGGGATAGAAACCTCATTTTTCTCAGCAAGAGAGTGAATATTCTTATTCCTAGAATGTGAAAGAAATTTGCAGAGAAGAGAGTGATGCAGATGTACAGATAAATATGATAGGAGACTATAAAATCCTTGATTACCTTCTTGAGAAACTTCAATTCTTGTATGAGACCCACCTATATTTGCTATACTTCTCATCATGAGGTTCTCTTAAGTTTCCGCTGTAGATTTGCAATAAAGTCACCTCTACCTAAAACCTGTTGAAATAACTTCTGTTCCTTGGAGCCATGGGATGACTGACCAGAACATCCGGGAAAGACTTTGGTAAGTGATTTCATTTGGTCCTAATGTTCCATGCTAAAGCTAATTCTCCAAGAGCGAGAAATATAACTATGGAGTATTATGTTTTCAGATTTTGGCTTCTATATTTAAGAATGTTTATAAGACCATGGCTGTTTGTGGCACCCCAGTGTTCATTTACCTTATTACTGGCAAAGCCCTTCCCAGATATTAGCCATTTCAATCCATTGGGTCTGAAAGGCTGAATGCTGAGTTCAAAGAGTTAACCTCATTGGAGATTTGCATTGCCCTAACTGAGGGGATTTCTTGGGGAAAAGCAGATGACATGTCAGCTCAATCAGAGTGAAAGTCAGAGTGAAAGTGTAGGGGTTATTAGGATGCTTACTTCTGGATGATAAAAATAAATAAGCAGGGAAATAGTCCTGGAGTTGCCAAAGGCTACTTTTTTCCCCCCTCAAGGGAAAAATATCTAAGGAAATAATCATTCTAAAAGAGAGATGGAGATACTGTTTGAGTCTCTGTAGGCAACCATGCCTGAAGCTGTATCTTTTTCTAGATTATTTAATTGTATGAGTCAAATGTTTTCTTTTTGATTTTCTATGCCGGTTAACTTGGTGGAATTTTTACATTATATTACAAAGTGAGAAAAGAAAGTTGTGTGTGTGTGTGTGTGTGTGTCTGTATGTACAGACAGCCATCTTTCTCTTCACTGTCCATCTAATCATGGAAAGCTGCAATCCACATTTTTAACATTGGTTACCTCAGGGAGGCAATGTTGCTGCAGGTGGCTTTAGAGAAAGAGGAAAGTGGGGATAGTCATAACGAATCATTACATGATATCTGATTTATGCAAAACTATTTATAATTGCACATAGATATGGATAGAGATACATGATAGTGTGATCAATGAAATGTTGACAGTGGGCCACAGGTTTTTATATGACTTTTGTCTCTTTATACTTTAATATATTTTAGTATTTTTCAACAGTTAGAAAATATTACATTCAAAAGAAATAGTAGCTACAGATAGCAAAATAGGCAATGTCCCTTTGTTCAGTATTAATTTCTAATCAACTAACCATTAACTCTTCAATTTATTAATGCTCTTTTGGTAACATGAGTTTTTAATAATGCTTTAAAATGATTTCTTGGAGGGGCACCTGGGTGGCTGAGTCGGTTAAGTGTCTGATTTCGGCTCAGGTCATGATCTCGTGGTTCACGAGTTAGAGCCCTGTGTCAGGCTCTGTACTGACAGTTCAGAGCTTGGAGCCTGCTTCAGATTCTGTGTCTTCCTCTCTCTCAGCCCCTCCCCTGTTCATGCTCTCTCTCTCTCAAAAACAAACATTAAAAAAAAATGATTTCTTGGAAAATATGTTGGTCAAACCTGGAATTCGATGAAATTGAATACATTTCTTTACCGACTGTGTTTACATGTATTTAAATCTCCACGAGAGGGATTCAGCATTTAGCAGTTCCCAAATGTATTGGACTATGGAATATTCCATGGGAAGAGTGTAATATGGGAAACATTTGGGGAAACATAGAGAAAATGAAACAAAAAGGAAGAAATATTAAGGCTTTAAATTCATATATCCTGGAGTCATATCCAAGACAGGTGAATTATTCGATGTGTGATCTTGGACTGGTCACATGGTCTCATAGGCCTCCTTCCCAGGGTCATGATGACACTCAACTTGCAGTAAATGTGATGGTGTGTTGAAAAAAATCCATGACTATATATGTTGCCTTTATTATTTTCTTTTATGATGTATTTTCCCAAAACTTACAAATTACTGGAAACAAAGGTTTTTGTACTATTTTTTATACCCTTCTGTACTGTGGCACTTGCACACACACACACAAATACACACCCTGAAGAAATATATTCATGATTTTTTTTTTTTGTTCTATTTTGAAAGAACAACCACTGTATTTTTTTTAAAAATTTTTTTTTTCAACGTTTTTTATTTATTTTTGGGACAGAGAGAGACAGAGCATGAACGGGGGAGGGGCAGAGAGAGAGGGAGACACAGAATCGGAAACAGGCTCCAGGCTCCGAGCCATCGGCCCAGAGCCTGACGCGGGGCTCGAACTCACGGACCGCGAGATCGTGACCTGGCTGAAGTCGGACGCTTAACCGACTGCGCCACCCAGGCGCCCCAACAACCACTGTATTTTTTATGTGGAGCGTAAAACATACTTTATTCTCACTGGGACTGAAAAAAACAAAATCTTTTCCAGAACTCATCAACTTTCTGAATTAGTTGGGAAAATGACAGTGGTAAGAACAATTGTTTTGTTCATGTTTAATTTGGCCAGACTGAATAGAAACTTCCTTAAAAGGGTTTAGACCACAAAAAGAAAAAAAAATGGTGTGTGGGGGGGTATAATTCTAAGGACTTAGGCTGCTCTACTAAACTGAGAGTGAAGCATGAGAGGCAGCAAGTGGAACTAGGCACCTTGGAAACAAAGGCCAGCATCCTTTCAGACACTCTGTATATCCTCTCCTTTTTACTCCTTTTCATTTTTCTCTCTCTGGAGAGTTTCCTTTGCTTTCCTGTTTATAAGGCAGCTGAGGGCTGCTTCTCAGTGTCGAGTCTCTATTTCTTTAATCCAGGTGACTAAGGAAGACGCTGAACTCTGTCAGCCCCAATTAGAAATTCCCAAAGGAATGATTGTTATTGGTCCAGTTCAGGTCAGCATCCACCCTGATCCAATCAGCCATAGACATGGGAGTCTTGCCAAGGCAAGTTCAGGGCTGCAGCAGCAATCTGGATCTGGGCCCTCTAGTTCAGATTTGCCCAAATATCTGTAGAAAATACAGCTAACTATACAGTGGGGGAGGAGCAGTAACCAACTAAGAAGAAAGGGGAATAATCCAATATCCATTTTCCTTTAGTTTTGGAAGCATTTTATAAATGTTGTTTTGGCAAAGGCATTGACTGCCTATATCATTCAAATTCATTTGTGTTTGCTAACATTTAAACCAAGCACACAATGCCACGGACACTTGTAGTAAAAGAAATACAGAGCTGTGATTTGTGATAAGGGACCCCTAATGTAAAGTTTGAAATAATTAATTGTGCACACTCATTGGAATACATATATATTTATTGAATGCTTAATTTATGGTAGGCATGATGGTAAATGCCTTACGTGCATTGTTACATTTAGCCTTCGCAATAATTCTATGAGGTTAGTACCATTTTCATTCCCATTTTATAGATAATAAAACTGAGGCTAAGATATTCAGTAACTTAGGAGCCCACATATAGTTCTTGGTGGATTGAGAACCAGATTGGTTTGGGTCTAAGTCTGAGCTCTTATCTGGATGCTATACTACCTTATAAGTAAACAGCTCATTTTCAAATAATGTAGAGGCAATTGGGAGCTGACTGCTACAAAGGGCAATGACCTGAGACTCTGCAAAATGAGGGAAAGTATTGGAACACAGGTGAGGGCATATGCAGGACTTGTTGCAAATTCATATACTGCCCCTGACCACTCTCTCACTGATCCACCTTCCACAGAGGCTAAGATTTGGCAACCCTGCACTTACAGATTAAACTCTGCTCTTCAGAAAGTTGACAATTTCTTTCCCTCATTGCCACCAAGTAGGCTGGGAAAAAAGATTACTATTTGCACAAAGGAGCTTCAGCCTTAGATGATCCTAATTCAGAATCAAGTAATATTGTAAAATAAAAACAGAGGAAGGAACAGTGCCCAACTTAACAGTTCTATACTAAGGAAAGATGACTTGGGTATAAAACCAGATTCATTGTATGAGGTTAAAGTCTAATGAGGTGAAGCTCTGAGATGTTACCGGCAACATTCCTAAAGAAGTATTAATGTCAGAGCATTACAATGTTGTGGTTTTTTTAGTGCTGTCTTCAAGCAGTCACTCTGAACATGAATCACTTTAAGGACTTTATGCCATATAAGTAATTGGTCTGTTACTTTAGTTCCCAGTGAATAACATAAAATGTTAATAAACCTTTAAAACTTCAGAACTCACAGTATATTAAAATAATACATTTTGTAGCCTACAGCATTTAGGAGACTAAATCACATGCACTATTATTTGTATTTAACTCTCTAACTGACCTACTACAGTTGCAGAAATCCAAATTCTATTTATATGGATGTTCAATTATATATTTAAATAACTTGTAATGCCCATTAGTTGCTTTTTTCCCCCTTTGACAAAATTATTAGTGTTTTAAATTAAATGGATTTAATAACATCTTACAATCATAAAGAAAATTAATGACATAGTTCTGTTCTTCCCCTAAAAAAATAAACTAATTTAGGCTCATTGTGGTTTAAGCTTTGCCTTTGAACTGGGCACATATTAGATTTTTTAAGAGCCTATATTCTTTTTTTTTTTTTTTTTTTTAATTTATTTTTGGGACAGAGAGAGACAGAGCATGAACGGGGGAGGGGCAGAGAGAGAGGGAGACACAGAATCGGAAACTGGCTCCAGGCTCTGAGCTGTCAGCATAGAGCCCGACGCGGGGCTCGAACTCACAGACCGCGAGATCGTGACCTGGCTGAAGTCGGACGCTTAACCGACTGCGCCACCCAGGCGCCCCTAAGAGCCTATATTCAAATCCTCCTGATGTGCTAAATAATGTATGAAATTGCCTCCTGATTATCTATGAATAGATTACCTATTAAGTAGAAACTCCACTACTAATTTCACATGGCACATAGAGATTTTTCTTTCTTCTTTAGTTTTTTTTTTAAGTTCAAAAAGGCAAAGACTCACAGAAGAATTAAGTACTTTATTTACATTAAATAAATGCCAATCCAAATATAAATTATCTTTATATTATATTCTATGTGAACCAGGGTATCAACAATGATAATATTTGATTGTATATTCAATTGGAAGCCAACACTTTTCTATTTTTAGATGCATTTCCTACACCAGAAACTATTTACATACAAGATTTTTACACAGATATAATTTCTCCCAAATTTACTGTATTAACTAACTTGCTTTTTATATTTATCCCTGAAGTAAATGACTAGGATATCATAGTATTTGAACATACACTAAAAGAGTTCTGGTACCAATTCTAATGTGGCAGCAGGGGGAGGTTTGACCCACACTATTAAGCAATTCACAGATACCAGCAGGTGTAAAAGAATTGAACTCAATTCTGACACTGTCTACCTGGAGAAAGCATCATAGTCCGCAGGTAGAGCAGTCAGTCCTACAAAACTGTTCCTCACCCCTCTTCAGAAGCCAGTCACAAGTCTGGGTTGTTATTGGTACTTCTGACCAACTGGCTATAAATCAGAGGTTCCTATAACCTCCTCCTCAGGTTTGATTAATTCGCTAGAATGGCTGATAGAACCCAGAGAAACATTTTATTTACTAGATCACCTTTTTTTAAGTAAAAGGATGTAACTCAGAAATAGCGAGGTGGAAGAGACGCATAGGGCAAAGTTTGGGGAAAGGGCAGGGAGCTTCCCAGAACCTCTGCATGTTCACCAATCCAGAAGCTCCCTGAAACCTGTCCTTTGGGATTTTATGGAAGCTTTATTACAAAGGCACAGTTGATCAAATCCTTGGCCATTGGTGACAGAATTAAGTCTCAGCTTCTGTCCCCATCCCAGAGGTTGGAGGGTTGAGGACTCAATTGAAAGTTCTAGCCTTTTAGGGGCGCCTGGGTGGCGCAGTCGGTTAAGCGTCCGACTTCAGCCAGGTCACGATCTCGCAGTCCGTGAGTTCGAGCCCCGCGTCAGGCTCTGGGCTGATGGCTCGGAGCCTGGAGCCTGTTTCCGATTCTGTGTCTCCCTCTCTCTCTGCCCCTCCCCCGTTCATGCTCTGTCTCTCTCTGTCCCAAAAATAAATAAAAAAAAAAAAAAAAAAGAAAGTTCTAGCCTTTTAATCACATGGTCAACTCCACAGGCAACCAGCCTCCATCCTTAGGTGACTTCCAAAAGTCACCTCATTAACATGACAAAAGACACCTTTGTTGCTCTCATCATTTAGGAAATTCCAAGCATTTTAGGAGCTCTAGGCCAGAAACAGGGATGAAGACCAAATATATGTTCCTTATTTTCAATCACAATATCCAAATATGTATTTTTTTATTATAAATCACAGTGTCTCTCATGCATGCATACACACACATGCACAGACACAGATATTAAGCCCCTGGGCAAAGAGGTGTTAACTTTTCAACCTCAGAGTTTATTGGATATAATTCAAAGCTATTGTTAAAAAACAAAATTCAACTGAGAAGTAAGTTTGAAGATCCTATTGGCTTTATTTAATGATTCATGAATTCCCATTTTAGCAGACAGAAAGTATGAGGAGATTTACAAAATGGAAGATTTCTATCGGCACAAGGGAGCAGGGCAAGGAAGTTACTCTGGCAAAGAGTGGGTTGTTTCAGGTGAGGGCACCTTCCTTTAGGGGAAGGCAGAGGTTTATCAGGCAAATTACTTCACTGGTGCTGATCAGGTCATTCCAGATTGACTGGATAAAGGTCGAATTCTTGGAAGAGACTGAAACTACAGTTTCAATTTTTAGTTTGCTGATTTAGGACTTAGCACCAGTAACTCCATTTTGGGCTTGTTATTTCTTTTTTTAACACTATGGTCTGAGGCTCAAGATTTATAGACTTCCCAGGATATGTCACCCTATGCTTTCATAACATGCGTTTGACATGGCCATTTTTAAATTAGCAATTCCAGGGGTGTCTGGGTGGCTCAGTTGGTTCAGCATCTGACTCTTGATTTCGGTTCAGGTCATGATTTCACAGTCGTGAGATCAATCCCCTAGTTGAGCTCTACACTGATAGTGTGGAGACTGCTTGGGATTCTCTCTCTCCTCTCTCTGCCCCTTCCCTGCTCACACATGCACGCATGCTCTCTCTCTCTTAAAATAAATAAATAAACATTAAAAAAATAAATTAGCAATTCCAGAGGTGCCTGGGTGGCTTGTCAGTTAAGTGATTTCAGCTCAGGTCATGATCTCTCTGTTCATGAGATCAAGCCCTGCACAACTGCAGACCTGCTTGAGATTCTCTCTCTCTCCCTCTCTCTGCCCCTCCTCTGCTCATGTGCGCTCTCTCTCTCTCTCTGTCTCTCTGTCTGTCTCAAAATAAATAAATATAACTTAAAAAGTATTTAAAAAATAAATTAGCAATTCCAAGTTAATTAGAAGCTAGACTCTTCTAAAAACATGTGGATAGACTGATAGGAAAATTCCACTTGATTACTGAGAGCAAAACATATGTCCCTGTAGAAGATGGCTTTATTTTGACAATGCATCCCCTGGAGAATACAGAATCATTCTTCAGTTGTAAATCTAGGATTCTGTCACTAAGGCAGTAGTGGCTGGTGGAGCATTGCTATCTCTTTTCACAGATCGTACTACACTGAAAGCTGGGTTAACTGTAGGATGACTTCCTATTTTCTTTCAGGAAACTTAAAAGCAAATAATATCACCTTCTTACTGTTAATCTTAAAAATAGACACTGCCAAGTTATTTTGCCAGTGATAGATGGGTTTATTTGGGAATTAAAAAAATTGCAATCCAAGATAAATAAGCTGTGGCAAAACCATAGACAAGTTAGTGCGGGTGGAGGTGGGGGGACGGTGGGGAAAGAAAGGCATGCTTCTTTATGGAGAAAAAGAATAAGTTGGGAAGTTTGTTAGGAACTAAAAGTCCATTGGAGTAAACTGGAGTTCACAGTCGTAGCTTCTCATTGATGGAGCTGTTGCCTGGCGGTGGGGGAGGTGCGGGGAGGAAAGTGTCTTTTCTTCTGGCAGGAATAGTACAGTGGCAGCCACCTGCAAAATCAAGTCTTTGTAAGGTCAAGTTCCTCTCTTCCTGTTGGATCTGCAGTTGAGTAGGAGTGATAGGAGGGCATGAGAGCTCCCCCTACTGGCCTCCCAACTCCATTTTAATGAGTTTCCCATTACTAATTTTAATATATCTTCTTGTGTACTGAGGTTTCCTCTGCCATGTCTGAGCTCGGAAATTGCTAGTTTATATTTCACTGTAAACAGAATCTTCTAAGACGCAGGTGAAAGTGTTACCTAAGAGACCTTGTGCTTTCTAATACAAAGAGTGAGACACAGCCCATATTTAATACCTGGAAATATTCTGACTGCCTCACATTATTACATTAGCACATTAGTTAATAACTGAACAATGAGTAACACAACTTCTTTGATGATCAGTTTAACAAATGCCTCCAGCTCAGTCTTTTCCCAATATCTATCCCCTGCCCTTCCCACCCCCACCCCCACACACATACACACATACACTTGTTTCTGTGGAATTTCTCTAGTATCTGTAATTCTTAAACCCCTCTCCCCAAAACAAAAAAAAAAACAACACAACAACAACAAAAACTATCAAATACCCTGTTAGAAACTAAGTGAGAGAACCAGGAAAAGGGATGAGTCAAAAATTAGCAAATAAATCCAATGGTCAAGTGAAGTCGGCTCTCTAGTTTCTTTCTGACTGCTGACAGTTTCCAATATGGGATCCAACATCAAGGAAATTGGTTCATTTATTATATGGGAAGCTAAGCTGCATGGTTCTCTTATTTCTGTAAGAAGACTCAGAAACTTAAAAGGCACAAATCAATAATGCAATTAATAAGCACTGTTTTCATCTAAAAACTGTAAAAGGAGGAGTCTTACACTTTTGAAATTTCCAGAAAGTAGTCATCTGATTAAATCTTTGGTAATATTGCACCTGAGAAGATGACAAATTCCCTTCCTAAAACGTGTTTCAGTGGAGACAGAATAAGTGATCTTTACTTCTCTTCTTTCCCATGCCCACTAGTGTCTGTCTGTAGCTAAGAAACCATCAATGACATGAACTTTTCCCACTGTGACCCATAGGAATAATACATTTTATTCTGGATATTTGCATAGAGGTTGTTCCAATTGAAGATGGAGACCCTGAAAGAAAGAAAGGTATCTTATAGATAATAGTAAAAGTATTTAATAAATACTATTTGCCAGGCATTTACATCAGCGATTATTTTTGTAGTTTCAAGAAAGAAGAAACAAGGAATTTGCAGGCTCATATAACTGAAAATCCATGGATAGAATTGGCTTCAGAGAGCACTCAACCAAGCACACAAGTGATGTGACAAGTGCTGGGGTCCACCTCAGGATCTATTAGGGATAGGAAGGTGGGGGGCTGGGATGGCTCTAGCAGCTTGAGCTTCACATCTTTGACTTGAGTCTAGTGACAAATGCCACTTTCCGGTAATTAGTGAAAAAGCTAGAGAATTGGCTCTAATGGGCTCATTCACCTAGTTTTGATGATTGCGTTGTTCTCTGAAGCAAAGAGACCGTATGATAGAATAAGATTATTAGTTTATACCTAGTTGTCATGCTTCACCCCTTGAAGAATTTGTTGGGATCTACCTGAAACTTATAGACTGGGAATGAGGAATGGGTGATTTTCCAGAATACAATCTAGGACTTAATAGCGGAAATAGGTTAAATACATGCTGGATAGCCCCAAATCAACAGATGTCTACTTAAGTGTTTCACACATATTTTATATTCATTTATTTAATCCTTACAAAAACCCTAGAAAAGAGTTATCTTATAGATAAGATAGCAGAAGTAAAGGAGTTATGGTTATATATCAGATTTGTCTTAGGGCTGGGCTCTAAACTCAGGGCTATCTGTCTGCACCTGTCCTGCCTGGACCTTAACCTCTTCCCTAACCACATCTCTGAAGGAATAGCATACCCCAGAGTAGGGTAGAAGCAGGAAAGCTGTGGTATTTTCAGAATATTTTTGCCAAGTGTCTATATCAGACTGCTGGAAGGCTAGGTCTGCAGATCCAGGGATAGCATAACCAGCTTTGGGGCATGAACTTTGAGTGCAGTTAAAATTAAAACCAAACATTCATTTAATTAAGGAATTAATGACTCCATGCAAAGTGGACATATTTTTAACAACAAGGTCATGAAGTCCAAAAACATGAGTAACTCACGCGTTTGCCTTAGACTTGCCAGAGTAGAAATGGGCAAGTATGAAACTCAGAGTGATGACTCTCCCTCAGTGTGTAAGACCTCAATAAAACCAGGGCATTCTGATGCTCATGTGAAACATGTTTGTCACACTGGCTCAGAAGGACATTTTGGTGTTTTTTTTTTTTTTTTTTTTAGGACCAATGGAAAATAAAAATAATCTAAATGAAGATCAGATTAGGACACTAAATAAGAAACTGTTTAAAGTGTGGCAGTTGATGGGGTGCCTGGGTGGCTCAGTTGGTTGAGTGCCTGATTCTGGCTCAGGTCATGATCTCACATCTGGTGGTTCGAGCCCCGCTGTCAGCGCAGGGCCTGCCTCAGATTCTCTGTCTCCCTCTCTCTCTGTCCCCACCCCTCTCAAAAATAAATAAACATTAAAAATAAGTAAATAAAAAATAAAAGGCAGTTAAGAACCTAAACCACCCACAGAATCTGCCTAGACATTGGGAAACAAAGCCACACCCTATTATCTACATTGATGTCTCTTTGCAATTCCTCTGTCTTCATTTAGTATGCCTTTGTCTTTCTACCACTCCCCTTTCCCTGCAAAGGAAAATGTTTGATTGTTCATTATAGGAACCTCACAAAAGACCTATGAACTCTTGAACAGTTTGTGCACTGAGATTCTTTGAATTCCTCACTTCAGCAATTGCTTTTTCACCATTGTTGAACTGTTGTATCTTAATTCTTTTTTTTTAGTATTTATTTATTTATTATTTTTTTAAATATGAAATTTATTGTCAGATTGGTTTCCATACAACACCCAGTGCTCATCCCAACAGGTGCCCTCCTCAGTGCCCATTACCCACCCTCCCCTCCCTCCCACCCCAACCCTCAGATTGTTCTCAGTTTTTAAGAGTCTTTTATGGTTTGGCTCCTTCCCTCTCTTACTTTCTTTTTTTTTTCCTTCCCCTCCCCCATGGTCTTCCGTTAAGTTTCTCAGGATCCACATAGGAGTGAAACCATATGGTATCTGTCTTTCTCTGTATGACTTATTTCACTTAGCATCACACTCTCCAGTTCTATCCACGTTGCTACAAAAGACCATATTTCATTCTTTCTCATTGCCACGTAGTATTCCATTGTGTATATAAACCACAATTTCTTTATCCATTCGTCAGTTGATGGACATTTAGGCTCTTTCCATAATTTGGCTATTGTTGAAAGTGCTGCTATAAACATTGGGGTACAAGTGCCCCTGTGCATCAGCACTCCTGTATCCCTTGAGTCAATTCCTAGCAGTGCTATTGTTGGGTCACAGTGTAGATCTATTTTTAATTTTCTGAGGAACCTCCACACTGTTTTCCAGAGCGGCTGCACCAGTTTGCCTTCCCACCAACAGTGCAAGAGGGTTCCCATTTCTCCACATCCTTGCCAGCATCTAGTCTCCTGATTTGTTCATTTTGGCCACTCTGACTGGCGTGAGGTGATATCTGAGTGTGGTTTTGATTTGTGTTTCCCTGATAAAGAGTGACGTTGAGCATCTTTTCATGTGTCTGTTGGCCATCTGGATGTATTCTTTAGAGAATCATCTATTCATGTTTTCTGCCCATTTCTTCATGGGATTATTTGTTTTTCGGGTGTGGAGTTTGGTGAGTTCTTTATAGATTTTGGATACTAGCCGTTTGTCTGATATGTCATTTGCAAATATCTTTTCCCATTCTGTTGGTTGTCTTTTAGTTTTGTTGATTGTTTCCTTTGCAGTACAGAAGTTTTTTTATCTTCATGAGGTCCCAATAGTTCATTTTTGCTTTAATTCCCTTGCCTTTGGAGATGTGTCAAATAAGAAATTGCTACGGCTGAGGTCAGAGAGGTTTTTTCCTGCTTTTTCCTCTAGGGTTTTGATGGTTTCCTGTCTCACATTCTCGTCTTTTATCCGTTTTGAGTCTATTTTTGTGAATGGCATAAGAAAGTGGTCTCGTTTCATTCTTCTGCCTGTTGCTGTCCAGTTCTCCCAGCACCATTTGTTAAAGAGACTGTCTTTTTTCCATTGGATATTCTTTCCTGCTTTGTCAAAGATTAGTTGGCTATACTTTTGTGGGTCTAGTTCTGGAGTCTCTATTCTATTATGTTGGTCTATGTGTCTGTTTTTGTGCCAATACCATGCTGTCTTGATGATTACAGCTTTGTAGTAGAGGCTAAAGTCTGGGATTGTGATGCCTCCCGCTTTGGTCTTCTTCTTCAAAATTACTTTGGCTATTCGGGGTCTTTTGCAGTTCCATACAAATTTTAGGATTGCTTGTCCTAGCTTCGAGAATACTGCTTCAATTTTGATTGAGATTGCATTGAATGTGTAGATAGCTTTGGGTAGTATTGACATTTTAACAATATTTATTCTTCCAACCCATAAGCATGGAATGTTTTTTCATTTCTTTGTATCTCCTTCAATTTCCTTCATAAGCTTTCTATAGTTTTCAGCATACAGATCTTTTACATCTTTAGTTAGGTTTATTCCTAGGTATTTTATGATTCTTGGTGCATTTGTGAATGGGATCAGTTTCTTTATTTGTCTTTCTGTTGCTTCATTATTAGTGTATCAGAATGCAACTGATTTCTGTACATTGATTTTGTATCCTGCAACTTTGCTGAATTCATCTATCAGTTCTAGTAGACTTTTGGTGGAGTCTGTCTAGTTTTGCATGTATAATATCATGTCATCTTCAAAAAGTGAAAGCTTAACTTCATCTTTGCCAATTTTGATGCCTTTGATTTCCTTTTGTTGTCTGATTGCTGATGCTAGAACTTCCAACACTATGTTAAACAACAGCGGTGACAGTGGACATCCCTGTTGTATTCCTGATCTCAGGGGGAAAGCTCTCAGTTTTTCCCCATTGAGGATGATGTTAGCTGTGGACTTTTCATAAATGGCTTTTATGATGTTTAAGTATGTTCCTTCTATCCCGACTTTCTTGAGGGCTTGTATTAAGAAAGGATGCTGAATTTTGTCAAATGCTTTTTCTGCATCGATTGACAGGATCATATGGTTCTTTTCTTTTCTTTTATTAATGTGATGGATCACGTTGATTGATTTCTGAATGTTAAACCATCCCTGAATCCCAGGAATGAATCCCACTTGATCACGGTGAATAATTTTTTTTACATGCTGTTGAATTTGATTTGCTAGTATCTTATTGAGAATTTTTACATCCATATTCATCAGGGATATTGGCCTGTAGTTTTCTTTTTTTGCTGGGTCTGTGTCTGGTTTAGGAATCAAAGTAATGCTGGCTTTATAGAATGAGTCTGGAAGTTTTCCTTCCCTTTCTATTTGGAACAGCTTGAGAAGGATAGGTATTATCTCTGCTTTAAATGTCTGGTAGAATTCCCCAGGGAAGCCATCTACTCCTGGACTCTTATTTGTTGGGAGATTTTTGATAACTGATTCAATTTCTTTGCTGGTTATGGGTCTGTTCTAGTTTTCTATTTCTTCCTGATTGAGTTTTGGAAGTGTATGGGTATTTAGGAATTTGTCCATTTCTTCCAGGTTGTCCAGTTTGTTGGCATATAATTTTTCATAGTATTCCCTGATAATTGCTTGTATTTCTGAGGGATTGGTTGTAATAATTCCATTTTCATTCATGATTTTATCTGTTTGGGTCATCTCCCTTTTCTTTTTGAGAAGCCTGGCTAGAGGTTTATCAATTTTGTTAATTTTTTCAAAAAACCAACTCTTAGTTTCATTGATCTGCTCTACATTTTATTTAGATTCTATATTGTTTATTTCTGCTCTGATCTTTATTATTTCTCTTCTGCTGGGTTTGGGTGTCTTTGCTGTTCTGCTTCTATTTCCTTTAGGTGTGCTGTTAGATTTGGTATTTGGGATTTTTCTTGTTTCTTGAGATAGGCCTGGATTGCAATGTATTTTCCTCTCAGGCCTGCCTTTGCTGCATCCCAAAGCGTTTGGATTGTTGTATTTTCATTTTTGTTTGTTTCCATATATTTTTAAATTTCTTCTCTAATTGCCTGGTTGACCCACTCATTCGTTAGTAGGGTGTTCTTTAACCTCCATGCTTTTGGAGGTTTTCCAGATTTTTCCTGTGGTTGATTTAAAGTTTCATGGCATTGTGGTCTGAAAGTGTGCATGGTATGATCTCAATTCTTGTATACTTATGAAGGGCTGTTTTGTGACCCAGTATGTGATCTATCTTGGAGAATGTTCTATGTGCACTTGAGAAGAAAGTATATTCTGTTGCTTTGGGATGCAGAGTTCTAAATATATCTGTCAAGTCCATCTGATCCAATGTATCATTCAGGGCCCTTGTTTCTTTATTGATCCTGTGTCTAGATGATCTATCCATTGTTGTATGAAGTATTAAAGTCCCATGCAATTACCACATTCTTATCAATAAGATTGCTTATATTTGTGATTGTTTTATATGGTTGGGGGCTCCCGTATTCGGCACATAGACATTTATAATTGTTAGCTCTTCCTGATGGATAGACCCTATAATTATTATATAATGCCCTTCTTCATCTCTTGTTATAGCCTTTAATTTAAAGTCTAGTTTGTCTGATATAAGTATGGCTACTCCAGCTTTCTTTTGACTTCCAGTAGCATGATAGATAATTCTCCCTCCCCTCACTTTCAATCTGAAGGTGTCCTCAGGTCTAAAATGAGTCTCTTGTAGACAGAAAATAGATGGGTCTTGTTTTTTTATCTGTTCTGATACCCTATGTCTTTTGCTTGGAGCATTTAGTCCATTTACATTCAGTGTTATTATAGAAAGATATGGGTTTAGAGTCACTGTGATGTCCGTAGGTTTCATGCTTGTAGCGATGTCTCTGGTACTTTGTCTCACAGGATCCCCCTTAGGATCTCTTGTAGGGCTGGTTTAGTGGTGACAAATTCCTTCAGTTTTTGTTTGTTTGGGAAGACCTTTATTTCTCCTTCTATTCTAAATGACAGACTGGATAAAGGATTCTCGGCTGCATATTTTTTCTGTTCAGCACATTGAAGATTTCCTGCCATTCTTTTCTGGCCTGCCACATTTCAGTAGATAGGTCTGCCACTAATCTTATGGGTCTCCCTTTGTAGGTTAGAACCTGTTTATCCCTAGCTGCTTTCAGAATTTTCTCTTTATCCTTGTATTTTGCCAGTTTCACTATGATATGTCGTGCAGAAGATCGATTCAAGTTACGTCTGAAGGGAGTTCTCTGTGCCTCTTGGATTTCAACGCCTTTTTCCTTCCCCAGATCCGGGAAGTTCTCAGCCATTATTTCTTCAAGTATACCTTCAGCACCTTTCCCTCTCTCTTCCTCCTCTGGAATACAATTATGTGTATATTATTTCTCTTTAGTGCATCACTTAGTTCTCTAATTTTCCCCTCATACTCCTGGATTTTTTTT
The DNA here is from genome assembly GCF_028018385.1 of Neofelis nebulosa. Classification (NCBI taxonomy): domain Eukaryota; kingdom Metazoa; phylum Chordata; class Mammalia; order Carnivora; family Felidae; genus Neofelis; species Neofelis nebulosa. The sequence continues at coordinate 122,040,790 of NC_080785.1, read as the reverse complement.
ATCTCTTTTTCTCAGCTTCTTCTTTTTCCATAATTTTATCTTCTAGTTCACCTATTCTCTCCTCTGCCTCTTCAATCCGAGCCGTAGTTGTCTCCATTTTATTTTGCAGTTCATTGATAGCATTTTTTAGCTCCTCCTGGCTGTTCCTTAGTCCCTTGATCTCTGTAGCAAGAGATTCTCTGCTGTCCTCTATAATTTTTACAAGCCCTGCGATTAATTTTATAACTATTATTCTAAATTCTTGTTCCATTATATTACTTAAATCATTTTTAATCAATTCGTTAGCTATCACTACTTCCTGGAATTTCTTTTGAGGAAAATTCTTCCGTTTTGTCATTTTGGATAGTCCCTGGAGTGGCGTGGAACTGCAGGGCTCTTCCCCTGTGCTGTCTGGAGTAACTTGCATTGGTGGGTGGGGCCACAGTCAGACCTGATGTCTGCCCCCAGCCCACTGCTGGGGCCATAGTCAGACTGGTGTGTACCTTCTCTTCCCCTCTCCTAGGGGCGGGATTCACTGTGGGGTGGCGTGGCCCGTTTGGGCTACTTGTACATTGCCAGGCTTGTGGTGCTGCTTCATGGGATCTGGCATATTAGCTGGAGTGGATACACAAGTTGCACAGGGGTCGAAGGGGCAGGCTTAGCTTGCTTACCATTGGTGGTCCCCTGCCGGGGGGGCCCTGCAGCACCAGGAGGGAGGCAGACCCGTGGGAGGGATATATCCACAGAAGCACAGCATTGGGTGTTTGCACGGTGCAAGCAAGTTCAGTGATGGGAACTGGTTCCCTTTGGGATTTTGGCTGGGGTACAGGAGAGGGAGATGGTGCTGGTCAGCACCTTAGTTCCCCCCCCGAGCTGAGCTCTGTCTCCCAGGGCTCAACAACTCTCCTTCCCGGTGTCCTCTTGTCCTCCCTGCTCTCAGAGAGCAGAGCTGTTGACTGTTAACATTTCAGATTTTAAGTCCCCCTGGCTGTCAGAACTCACACAGTCTGGCCCCTTGTTGTATCTTAATTCTTACCTAATCCTAATCTTGTCTCTGTATTGACAGCCCCACCATAAACCAAACTTCTGATTCCCAATAAATTCTGACATCACTCTCTCCCTCTGAGAGAGTCAAGGCTTTGCAAGGTGGGTGTCTCCCTTGATTCAGCTTTCCTTATCAACAGGTTATATCAGTGAAATTTGGGGAGACTTTATTTATGTAGTGTATAACAGTGATTCTCAACATAGGGGAGCCAATTTTTGTCTCCCAGAAGACATTTGGCAATGTCTGATGATTGGCAGAAGGGTGGGAGGGTCGTTCCTGCTGGCATCTAGTGAATAGGGGTCAGGGATGCTACTGAACATCCTACAATGTACAGGCAAGGCCTCCATAACAAAGCATTATCCCGCCTAGAATGCCAGTAGAGCCAAGGATGAGAGATCCTGGTTTATAATAATTTGTGGCACTTTGGGGGTGCCTGCGTGGCTCAGTTGGTTGAGTGTCTGGCTCTTGATATCAGCTCAGGTCATGATCTCACAGTTGTGGGATTCAGCCCCTCATCGGGCTGAATGTACAGCCTGCTTGGAATTCTCTGTCTCTCTCTCTGCTCCTCCCCTGCTTGTGCTCTCTCTTTGTCTTTCTCAAAATAAACATTAAAATTTTTAAAAATAATAATTTTGGCACTTCTGCCCATTCTAGATGAGTTAGCTGTACTTAGGCTATGCCTCTATGAATATGTATACTATTCCAAGTGCTAATGTAATGGTAAACTGTAGTTGACTCATTCCAATTATCTAGCACCTCTCAGTTCTGTTCTGAAAGGGGCTTAGTTGTGTCATCAGAAATTCTTAAGTTGAGGAGACCTCCTCCAGGATGACACCCTTCAATGCCAATAATACTGAAATTCAGAGTAGTGGGAAGAACACAGATGTTAGCAGAACACCTGGATTCTAGTTTCAGATCTGTTACCAACCAGGGGAAGGTCACTTTGGTGACATAGTCTCTGTCTATAGAAGTGAGGACTATGGTATCAGTGGTTTTCAGAACCTCTATTAGCTTCATTTCCCTAAGATGAAAAGAGTCCACGGTCTGATGATGTCCAGAGCTCATAAGGAAGTATTTGTGGTCTTTCCTGTGCAAGTTGGAGCATACCAGAGGACTCTCCTGAGAGTCAATATAACTGACGAAAGAGAAGACAACCTGGAAGGTCTGCACACTTCTGTGTGACCCTGTTTTTGTCTTTCTGAGGTTTCATAGCCTGGGTATATATCCTTGGTCCAGATTCCCACCCTGGAATTATAAAAGTCCCTTTCCAATCACATGAACTATAATTAAAATATATCATGTATCACATATATATCATATATATATGTATGTGTGTATATATAATATATATATATAGTTTACATATAATATATATATATATATATAAAGTTTATTTTGAGAGAGAGAGAGAGAGAGAGAGAGAGAGAGAACACACGAGCAGAGGAAGGGCAGAAAGAGAGGGAGAAGGAGAGGGAGAATCCTAAGTAGCCTCCTTGGCAACACAGGGCTCCATTCCATGCACCATGAGATCATGACCTGAGCTGAAACCAAGCTTAACTGACTGAACCACCCAGGTGCCCCACCCTCAAAAAATACATGTTTTTAAAAAGGTTCAGTTCCCAAACTCCAAACCCACCTCTATCTACCCTAACACACATATCAAGATGTTTCCTAGCTCCTTGATTGAGACCTACCCATGATGGCAAATATAAGAATGCATATTTAAAACAAAAAGAGTGCATATTTTGTTCTTTCTTCTTCACTTTTCCCTTAGGTAGAACTAGTCCTTTTCTATGCTCTCAGTATTTTTTGAACATATATTTGTTATACTTCCAGTTAGTTTTCTCTTTGGTTGAGTGTTAGGCAACAACAACAAAATAAATAAATAAAATTACTCTTCTGATGCAAACTGCCTGAAGCTGTTTCAGTCCTCTCTGAGGTGGTGAGAATTTCGTTTCAGGAAAAAGAGACCCTTTTTTTTTTTTTTTTTTTTTGGAAGAGGGGTGGGGACAGTTTAATGAACATTTGATTATGCCGAAGCTAAGTCCTGAGGCTGTTCTGTTCCGGGGAAACAAAGTAGAAAAAACAAGAAGCTAAACTGTTCTACAGTGTCAAGTCCCTCCTGGGTGAGGAAATTGTTACACTAGTATTTGACTTTGGGTTCCTACTGAGCAGAGAGAAAATAAGGAGCTGTGAAGAAGATGGGAGAGAAAATTCATCGGTTTGCATGGAAGTGGGCTACAGAAAAATGGGTGCCTCTCAGGGTAGTGAAAGCAGAGTTTATGTGTGAAAAGACATGCAAGGGAGGGAGAGAAGTTCAGAGAACTTCTGGAAAAAAAGGTATGGCTGATGGGTCAAACATAGGAGAGAATACTTTCGTTTGATATGGGCTTTTCAGTCCTCTGTTCTGGCATTCTAATTTTGTCTTGCAGTAAATTCTGGAGTCCTCTACAACCTAGTGGCAATCAAGTATTAGCGGTGCTTGAAGAAATAAAAGAAAAGCTTTGTCCAAAATGAATCAGGAAAAAAAAAAAAAATAGAGACGTGTGGTGGCAGTTATGAGATGGCCCCGAGTGATGAGAGAAAAAGTTGGAAGTAGAAGTGTGTCCCCAAAGATGGAAAAACAAGTGGGACAATGACTTGTTTTAGAGCAAGAGCCCAAAGCACTTTGGGGAGCATATGGACTTTAATCAGTCACATGGCAGGCAGAAGCTAATTGTGGGGGTTTTTTTGTGTTTTGTTTTTGTTTTTGGAAAATTGAAGAGAAGGTAATAGGGCACTTAGTGTGGTAGGTTTTCCCTCCTTTGTTTATAGGACTCAAGATACAATGTATGTTCAATAATCGCTTGTTGGGAGAGAGATGAATACAAAAACATCAATGCTGAATTTCCAGGATGTCAAGGCAAGCTGAACAAACCTTTTAAAAACTTTTTTAAACAGAAAGGAAAAGGGTTGTATTCAAGTCCAAGTCAGGAAGGCTGCCCATGATACACAATCTTCACAAAGAAGAGGGTGCTCCAGGGGAGGAACATTTGGTGCAGGCTTGTATATGTTTTTTACATGGTTACAAATCATCAAGACAAAGGACATTCCATAAAGTTACATACTTTATTTTATGTTTTTAGTATAGGGCTGTAGTATGGGAACCAGGGAAGTTTCTTCTTCTGTTCAGAATGCTTTTTTTTTTTTTTTTTTTTTAACAAAGCAGATGTACAGTGTGTGCTCAGGGCAGAAATAGAACCCATGCTTTGAGGTTTTGCCAAGTCATTTTGACCTTGGTTAAAGTATAGCTTCCCTCAGAGCCCATGAGCAGGGCCTACAAACATTGAAAGCTGAAATTTCCTTTTATCAAGAACTATTTCCAGTCATTAAAACACTGCTGATAGTGGGAAGTTATTTCTTTAGACTCATTGGCCATGTACATAATTGATTGCTTTCAGGAAATCAGTCATAATAAGGAACTAGGGAGGTTCAAATAGGTATTGACACTTACCAGGTTTTCAGAACTAAGAATGGAAGAGGAAAGAATAAAATGGAAATAATGCAAAAGGCAAAGCAGATACTAAAGAAAAAAATGAAGTAATTACATTTTGGACTGATTTCTTGGACATCTAGAAAATGCAAAATTTCGTCAGCCATATAAAAAGTGCTCTCTAGGAGTGGGTAAGTCAAATGAATGTCATCTTTAAAAATAATTTTTAAAAAATCAACAACAATAACAAAGAAAGAAAAAAGAATGTATGCTTACCTGAAATCAGCTGACTATATCATGGGTTGGATACACTATAAAATTATCACTTTTCTGTTTTGCTAGTGTAGCAGAACCTGAGAGACCAATCTAAGCTAATTTACATCAGGTGAATTGCTAAGCAGCAGCTAATTACTAACCACGTAACAAAATTAAGATGGCCCCTAGAATATCTATACATCATTTTACTAAAACTTTAACAGTTAAATACCTATAGATGTTTCCTACTTGAATTTCCTAAGGAAAGGGCCCATGTCTTGTGTGACCTTATTATCTAGGCCAGGAGTGAGAAAACTACAGCCTACCAGCCAAGTCTGTCTGGACTCCTATTTTTGTAAACATTTTATTGGAACACAGCCATGCCCATTCATTTACTTATTATAGTGGCTGTTTTTGCACGAGAAAGGCAGAATTGACTAATTGTGACAGAGACCATATGGCCCAACAAACCTTGAATATTTATAATCTAGCCCTTTACAGGAAATATTTTCCAACTCCTAGTCTGGGTTCCATTTAGTCCAAGTTTGGTTCATTGACCAACAGCATCAGTATCACCTGGGATCTTGTTGGAACTAAAGCAGCTCAGGCTTTAACCCAGACTGATTATATCAATATCCTTGTTTTTTTTTTTTTTTTTAATACCCAGGTGATTCATATAAAGTTTGAGAAGCTGTGGTCAGGAATAAAGTCTGGGTCTTAGTAGATCTCAAAAAATAATTGTTTAAGGAGTGAGTAACTAATCAGTATGCAGTCATTGAACTCAATTAATACATGCTTTTATTTACTGTGTATAATATACCTGACCCTTGGCTAAGTCTGGAAAAGGAGCCAGAGAAATGGTTCTTGTCTTCAAGGATTAAAATTTATTTAGGATAATAAAGTAGCAGATGTGAAACAATTAAAGAATGTTAGAACACAGCACACATGGTAATATGCTGATTGTATGTTGCAAATGTTAAGTGGTGAAGCAGAAATTATATTGGAATCTGAAAAGGAACCTAAAAGTGCGTCAAATATGAATGGCTTTGGACTCATTAGTGTGGTGTCTCAGTTATGGTTCATAAATACGAAACTGAGGAATGAAATCCCTTCATTTATCCAAGGGCTTTTTGAATTACAAAATGTGATGGAGTATGCTCAAATGGTTCCAAAGCCCTCCCTGAAACAGATGAATGCATGAGCACATGTGTTTATGCGGCAAGTAAATTAGGTTGTAAATCAAAGAACAAAAGATAGAACTGAACGTGCCAGCAGTTAAAATGTGACAAGAAATACCTGTACATCCTCCGATGAGTTAATTGACAATTACATGGTGAAAGGTAAAAAGGAGACCACAGGCCCCAAATGCAGTCACTTGTACTAAGCCCCGCATCAGCACACAAGAGACTTAACACCTAACCTGACTGCAGTTTCAGTCTTTCCTGAGAATGTAACCTTTACCTAGTCAATCGGGATTACCTGGTCAGCCCCAGTGAGGTAATCAACCAGAGGTACCCCTTTTGTCACCCATAGGAAGATGACCCTGTTGGAAACAACCCACTCTGCTAGAAACTACCTTTCCTGCCCTCTTCTGCTTATAAAAGCCTTTCACTTTGTACAGCTTTCTGGAACTCTTTTCTGTTTGCTAGACGGGATGGGTGATGCCCTCATCGAATAAAGCCATTTAGATCTTTAAATTTACTCAGCTGAATTTTGCTTTTTAACAATTATATATCTACAGTGGAATTAGCTATGGTAAACCTTATCCTTTTTTCCATGTCACATGCTAATTTCATAAAAGTAAGGCAATTACAGAGTCACAACCCTGCTGCTTTTTTTTCTTTTGCCATTGAACTGTTTGTAAGCACTTAATTTATCAGTCTGATGTCCAGTGCTTTCCTATCAGAATAAATAGCATTTCTCAGAAAACGCAGATGCATTTTAATTCTCTGAAGATTATCCTCTACTAGATGCAATAAGTAATATTCAAGGAAAACAGAACAGCCAGTCTTTAGATAAAGAGGCCCCCACTAATCTATTTGTTTTACATTTGTTTAAGCACCAGGACTGCAACTTTCCATTTAGAGTTTCAAAATAAAAGAACGCTAATCAGTGTGACCTCCAGTTCGCTTTCTGAATTGAGCGGCGGGGCGGGGAGGGAGATGTTGCTTTCATAATCACAATGGCGGGAAAAAGTAATGGGTACTGGTAGAAAGACAAAAGCGATTCTTAATTACTTCTGTGGATTTGGCAGTTCCATTGTTTTGATTCACAGCCTTCCATGTCTTGAAATTTAACATTCCAGAATTCTTTGGGGTACTTACTATGCCTTTACTCTGGTTTTATTTGCCACAAAAACACTAAGGCTGAGGCAACAAGGAGAAGGAGTCAATGTTTATAAATGAGGGGTGTGATTTTACACACTGAGTACTAAAATCAGGATAGGGGTAACATGGTATCATCGTGTTTCAGTTTGACTTATGTCCCTCAGCCTTGCTCCGTGTGTGTGTGTGTGTGTGTGTGTGTGTGTGTGTGTGTGTGTGTGTGTGTGAGTGTGAGTGTCTGGGGGTAAGCGTGGGGATGAGGGGTTGAATATGGTGGCCTGAGACTCCTACTTCATTCTTATGACTGAGCTTTGAAGTCAGAGGGTGTGGCCTCAATTTGAATAGTAACTTTAGAGATTTAGAAGCTTCAATTCAGGACGGGATCCAAGAGTTCTGCTTGTGCCATTCAGGTCTGTATTTCTTGTCTTCTGTGTTTGAACTCTGGAGAATAAATGGGTTGAGTGGACGGTGGGAATCATGTCTTATAACTCCTAGCACATATCCTAACCTACAAAAAGCAAGGTCTGAGTGTTTTGGGTACTGACCCAGAGTTTGGTAGTGTAGTATCATGGAGAGAACATTAGATGGGTCTGAGCCCCTGAGTTCTGATCCTGAGGACAGTAAAACCATACTTTCTAACTTTCTTACAGAAGCCAGCTTTGCCTTTGGGTATTGGTTTTCTTATCTGTGAAATTAAGATCGTAGATAAAATGCAGAGATTCCCGAAATGGTGATTATCAGAATCACCTGGGGGAGTTAAAGATACAGATCCTTTGGCCTCATACCTCTGCCCGGAGGTAGTGATTTACTAGGTCTAGGTAGGACTCAGGAATCTGTATTTTTAAATATTCCGGGAGTATTCTGATTTGCAAAAGCATTTGGGAACCCATGAATTAGATGACCTTCATGGTTTATTTTATTGATTAAAAAAATCTGACATGATTTAATTACAGTGAATTGAGTAGGTCTAATGAGTATAGCTTTTTTCTTTTTTTTTTAATGAGTGTAGTTTATATTCCCATGTTATGTTGATTTCCATCCTTTTTCTTTCTTTCTTTCCTTCCTTCTTTACATAAAAGTTATTTACTAAACTGCATAACCTAGTTTCTTGATATTCGATATCATTTTATAGTTCAGACATTGTTTGACTTTCTTACATTGAAGAAATTAAAGAATGAATAAAACATGGTAGCTATAATATTGTGATTGCAGAGTAGCTAGTGGCTTATGTTTTCTATACAATTCTGTATCTTTTCATTTATTTAAAAATGCTTATTGGGTGCTTAGTATGTGCCAGGCACTGTTTCAGGCACATGGGCTATAGCTGTTAATAAAATAGACCAAAATTACTATTTTTACTGAGCTTATAGTTTAGAGAATTTAGTTTCCCCACATAGAGAGTCTATACACAAAAAACATAGATGCTGCCATTTTGCCACGAAATACTCTTGGCCTATCTCTTGCTTACTTGTTTTAACCATGATTTGATTTTGGATTCTTTCAATTTCTATTCTCCCTATTTTCTACTGATTTTATTTTTCCATGATTGCCATGGAACTCTCTCTCCATCTCTCCTGGGCTAAACTTGTGTTTTCAGGCTTTTCCTAGGCTTCTGCTTCAGGGGACTGTAGTTACTTTCAGTCTGTATCTACCGAGTAAAGCAACTAATCCCATTTTAAACTGTTAAGAGATGTATTAGATAACAAGCTATATAAGCCAATCCTATCTGTAACCATAGTTACAGTTAAAAGAAATGTCAGCTCAAACTGATTTAAGCCCCTAAGTAAATTTATTGGCTCAGATAACTTAAAAGTTCAGAAATTAAATTTGACTTCAGTTACAGCTTGATCTGGGTGATCAGAGAATGCCAACAGGCATCTGTCTCTCTGTATCCCTTTTTTTTTTTTTTTTCAACGTTTTTTAAAATTTTTTTATTTTTGGGACAGAGAGAGACAGAGCATGAACGGGGAGGGGCAGAGAGAGAGGGAGACACAGAATCGGAAACAGGCTCCAGGCTCCGAGCCATCAGCCCAGAGCCTGACGCGGGGCTCGAACTCACAGACCGCGAGATCGTGACCTGGCTGAAGTCGGACGCTTAACCGACTGCGCCACCCAGGCGCCCCTCTCTGTATCCCTTGATTGCTGTCTTCTGCATTAGCTTTGGTCCCAGGAAGACTCCTTCCATGTGTTGATGTATTGAGGGTCCAAAGACCAGGTCTGATGACTGATTTGCCAGGAGGACTCACAAATCTCAGCATATCGTTGTCCTCAAGGCTATGATCTATTATAGTAAACAAATACATAGCAAATCAGCAAAGGGAAAAAACATGGAACGAATTTCCAAGGATAATGGATCCAGTGTTTCCAGAGTTCTGTCCCAATGGAATCATACAGGATGCACTTGATTCTCCCCAGCAAAGTGTAACAATACAAGTGAAATGCTCCCTATCAGGGAAGCTCTTTAGAAACTTAGAGCCTTAGATTCTATTAGGAGGTGGGAGGTACCACGTAGAAACCCTCTGCATAACATGTTCCAAAATCTCAGACTCCCAGAGGAAAGCAGGTGTTGAAGATAAACCATATTGTTTTTACAAACAGCTGAAGCACTGGGAGCCATTCTTCCTATTAAGTCAGTGTGAACCCTCTGAAATTCAAGTTCCCTGATGCACTCCAAGTGTCAAGGGCCAGTGTGGCAAACGGGTCTTTCTAAGAATAAGCAGCCTCAGGCCTGCCATGTTAATCTACACAAGTGGTAACAGTGGTTACCAGCTGTTCTGCATGTATAGTTTGGCCACTCCTCCGAAAAGATACATGCTTTTTCTGTTAAACCTGGAAAAGTCTTTGTCAGGGACTTACTAGATGGTCTCCAAATCCAATTTCTCTCCTTCCTGGGCCCATGAGAAGACTATATTTACCAGCCCCTCCTTCAGTCAACCATAAAGTAGTGTTCTGGTCAACAGAATGTGAGCAGAAGTGATTTGTGTCACTTCCACGTTAGCCCATAAGATATTTGTACATGCAATTTTCCATGTTATTTCCCTTTTTAAATCCAGCTTGAGGCTGCACATGATGACTATGGATATCAAGTATTAAAGATGGCAGAGCCAAAAGGTGGATAGAGCTCAAATCCCTGAATTACTATTTGGAAAGAACCACCCAACAATCAAGAATACCCATTTTGGACTTTATTTGTACAAGAAATAAACTTTAGTTTATATGAAATGTTCTACATTTTTGGTTAGTTTGTAATAGCATTTAGTATTACCTTATTTAATACATTTGGGAATCCCTATCAGTGCACTGGCTTGGGTCATATAGCGCTCCTACAACAGTTATTGTTTCCCTTATGTGTGCATGTGTTGGGGTGGTTCTCTCATCAGCCAGGCTTAGGTCATGTGCTCATCCCTGAAGAAGGCTTTGCCCTTCTCAAGGCATCTGGACTGAATAAGACTGAGCAGGGAGGCTATTTTTCCAAAAGACCATTGGATTGTGTTATATTAAAAAAAAGCCAATTCAGTATAGGCTTAACAGAAAGTATCTAACATACAGATTATACATTCTCTGAGTCACCCAAAGTTTAAGCTCTGTTCTGCCCTGCAGCCTTTAGCAATTCTGGCATTCAGTAAATTTGTTGAATGCATGAATGCACGTATAGAAGGAAACCAGAAAATCAGCTCAAAAAAACCTTGTCTTTTCCTCAAGTGCAGCATTATTTAAATTATTTGAATTTTTTTCAACTCTCTCTCTCCCTTTGCCCCTGTTCAAGCATAACCTGAACTGCACTTTAAACCAAGCATGGATTTAATGAGGCAACATAAGTCCCTTTGCAATCTGTTTACATTCTGGCTGTATCTATAGAATATTCAGATCCTCAGGTGTCCTCTGAACTAAGGAATGAGGACAGACATTATAAACAACTGCAACAGCAAATTATGGTAACAAACCTAATGGTGGTGTATAAAGCAGTTGACCAAAATATGTGTTCTGACAACTTCTGGTTTAACTTGTAAAAATTATTATCATTAATATACTGAGGAAAATAACATTCGCAAACTCATTGCCATAAGTAAGTAATATGAACGTGTTAGCCCATTTCATACTAGTCCTTAATTGCGTGTGCATGCGTTTGTGTGTGTGTGTGTGTGTGTGTGTGTGTGTGCACGCGCTTGCTGTTATGTTCTACCACATCTGGGAGTTAATACTGGTACTTTCTGTTACCATAAAAATTCTGCTTTCCCTAGGACCCAACAACTATCCTAGATCTCAAATTATGATACAAAAACATTTATTTACTCTTTCTTCCTGGAGTTTTTCAATTGATACTGAATTCTTTTAATTAGGTACTCAGGAGTCTTCTCCCAGCTGGTATTCCTTTCCTACCTCTCCATCTTTCTCTTTCCCAAAGAATTCTTGGGATTCTGGATCCTTCTGATCCTTTGCTCTTCTCTTGTGTCCATGTAATCTCCTCCTGAAATGCTCCTTCTAGGGAACTAGGATGGCAGCAGTAAATATCAAGTTTTCAGAGTAGGGCGTCTAAAAGGTAAACATATCAGATAAAGATAGGACTGGGATGCCTGGGTGGCTCAGTCCATTGAAAGTCTGACTTCAGCTGAGGTCATGATCTCACAGTCCGTGGGTTCTAGCCCCACGTCGGTTCTCAGTGCTGACAGCTCAGAGCCTGGAGCCTGCTTTGGATTCTGTGTCTCCCTCTCTCTCTGCCCCTCCCTTGCTCATGCTCTATCTCTCTCTGTCTCAAAAATAAAAATAATAATAAAAAAAACATTAAATAAAAAAAAAGAAGATAAGACTTATCTCCTAAGTTTATCTTTGGTAATTACATGTAAAGCGTATAGAATAGTGCCTGGCCCTTGTAAGCACTTTGCTGTTATTATTGTTGTTGTTATTACTCTTTATTTCCTTTTATAGCAATTTGAATGCATTATTGTTTTAAAGGCTCCCTCCCTATCTGTAATTGACAGTGATGAAACAAGGTGGTAAAAAGGTCAGAAACTATCCTGCTATGAATTTATATTTTTACACATTTCAGTTCACACTGAATATAAAAATGTATTTCATGTATTTTTACTTAAAAATATTTATGAGCATTTTCTCATGTCATTAAAAAAATTGCTATGTGAAGTGACAAAATCCTGCTAGCAACAGTGGGGTTTTACATGTGTACCTAGGACTATGAATTCCTATCAGTTTGAGGATCAGATATTCTCTATTCCCCAGCAATAGGGATCCACTTAGGAATTATTCTTTACTTCAGCCTTAATAAAAAACCCAAAGCATTTGTTCATTTAATTCATTTTTTTCATGTATTCATTCAACTAATATCTATTGAGCTTTTATTATGTGATGAGTACCACAGCAGGTACTTAGTATATTAAAGAGAGCAATTTAAATGTGGCTTCTACTTCCATGAAGCTTACATTCTGGAGAGAGAGTCATCAAATAATTATACAAATATATTGGTGTAGTCTGCAATGAAGGAAAAACAGAGAGTAATAAGAGATAATATTTTAGGGAGCTTATCTAGTCTTAGACCTGCCATCATGATGAAGGTGAGTGATAAAGAAGGAGACTTTGGAAAATTGTCTCCAGGAAGAGATTTGTGAACTGAGAGTTGAATGATGAATATGTATTAAGCAAAGAAGGGTCAGGAGAAGATACCAGGTAGCGGGAAGAGCATGTGCAAGGGCCCTGGGGCGAGAAAAAGAAAACTTGTTTTGACAGCTGAAAGAAGGCCAGGGTAGTTGGGATTTAGAAAGCAAGGACAGGGATATGGGTGGATGAGGGGGATGCATGAGGAGGAAGAGTCCTTGTTAGCTCTATAAAGGATTTTGTACTCTATTCTAAAAGCAATACAGTTCTCTGAATGTTTGGAGCCAGAGACTATACTTGTGCAAGACACTATCAGCAGAATTAGGAGGAGAGAGATCTATTTCTTTTGAGATTATATAGGTCATGTTGGGCAAAAAGGTTATTTCCACTATATAAAAAATTCTGTAAGAAACTCTAATCATTCATACATACATACATACATACTGTCAGCATACATGAGCTAGACACACACACACACACACACACACACACACACACACACACACACCTGTCATTGTAAAACAAAATGCTAGAGGAATAATTGGTAACTCATATGGATCAGAAGTCTGATTGACCTCTTAATTATGCCTTTAGTGAGTCTAAGAAAACAAAATTAGTATTGCTTAATAGACGTTGCTAGACAAAATACTGCAGTATCTGAAGTCATTTGTCAGAATAGGAGAACATAATTAAATGGGATGCTCAAAGATGAACAGAGTTTGGCAACTGCCAATATACAGTGGGAATCCATTTGGGGAAGGAGGTTGAACAATATTAGGGTTTGGCTTTTTTTTTTTTAAGTGTTTAAAGGGAGGTCAACTAGTGGAAAGCAAATAGATGAGAGCTACTCATAGCTACATGCAATTCCCCAATGCCAAAGGATTTCAGGATTTCTCATAGGCCTGATTACACAGTTCTTTAAAAAAGAATGCCCTCAGGCCGAATTAATACAGAGGATGCTCATGGTGTGTACATGGTGATGGTGTCTGTTATAATGAATAGATTAACAAGAAGTAACTTCATTTATATGATTTATGATAGATGAAAAGTCCATACCATCATCCAGATGTCTACACTATCCAATTAAGAACACCTGGATATCTGGAAACATCTGGTAACAACATGTTGTACTGTTTTCCTGGATATGTGATTTCCATACCTAAATATGCATGTTACCTTAGATCATTTTGCTGTGTAAGAGGACATTCTTGAAAGGATCCAAGTTCCTAGTTCCTTTCAGAGATCCATCTGATCCCAGTGGTTCACACTTTTTGGTGTGCATTGGTGTCACCAAGAGGAGTTTTACACCACACATTACTGAGCATCAGCCTTACAGCTTCTGATATAGTAGGTTTGGGGTGAAGGCCAAACACTTGCATTTTTAGTAAGTTCTCAGGTGATTTGCTAGTCTGAGGACCACACTTGGAATACCACTCTCCTAGAACAGACACCCTTTACATTTTCAATTAGGGGAAAATATAAGGTCCAGGCAGAAGCAAGCAGATAAAATCAGAGGGTATCAATCAAATGTTCCCATTAGTCTTAATTCCAAAATTCAGGGAAGTTATTCAGCACAGAAATGATTCACATTCTAGATCAAATTCTCCATTCAAATGTAATAAGACTTGTTTTACCAATTGCATTTGCTCTAAAAGTGTACATTTTAAAAATGGAGATGAACTGAAGTAAAATTTATTTTGAAAATTTCATGGAACATTACAGAGGTGTTACAACCCAAAGTCTGGGAATCACAGTGACAGTGAGTCAGCTTCCTGTTAAAGGAAATGAAATGCAAAACATTTGTCACACATGTCCAAATTTGGGTGATTTTTTTTTTGAATCCCAAAGCCAGTGTTTTTATTTAGAAGCATTTGGATTACTTTTGTTCTGAGGCATTGGACAGACAGCCCAGACAACATAGTTTTGGTTTATTCGTTAACTTGACACATGAGAAGTCTAAGTTAAGATGTATGGAGATGGACTGAAATAAATTATGTGTCCACAAGCTATATTGATTTTTTTCCCTCTGAAAAGCTCTATTCTAACATCATTTTAGACAACAGAGAAAATGAGAGAGACTAGGAAAATGCAGTGGCTTTGGAACTATAAATATACATCACTCTGCCTTTGCTATAGATTACAGAATATTTTTTTTTCTTTCTTCTTTTTTTAAACAGCTTTCACCACTTATTGAACACTGACTGGACTATGCCTAGAACCTGACATATGTTATCTTATTTAATCCTCACAAAGAAGAGCCATTACCTATGGTGAAGGGGGAGGCATTACCACATGTCATAGATTCTAAGATCACAATTTTTATAGTCTTAACATTTCTGAAATCAAGATACATTTGACCATCCCACTTGGCCATTTTTTTTTCACATTTTAAAAGCTTCTATAATGAGGATGAGTCTTAAAATTGACATAGTCTAGATTCTATGAAATAGGGTATTACCATTATTTTTTTTGCTACAAAATAAAAATTTTATTTAACATTGTATGTTACATTAATTTAGATAAAAATTATGAGAAAGGTGGATTCCCCATATATAAACAATAAAAGTATAAAAAACAATTGGTCAAACAGACTGGGAAGCCAAAAATTAAAACACGTCTAATAGTTTTATTATGGTAAATGGACAAATGATATCTTGTGTGGAATTTTTTTTTGTAAAATTGTTTGGTAAATAATCTGAGACCCCAATTCTGTTGGCTAGTGGAATTAGACCACCCCCTCCCTAACATCTATCTGCACTGTAGCTAGATCCTTAGCTCATCCTTCTGAGTATTGATTTTCGACCACTGATTTACACACAAGACTCAGAGCCCACCTAAGGGGAAAGGATTCCACAGAGAAAGGTCACATGTCTGATGGAGTGACTGTGGATGGAGGTTAGATTGTATGGTATTATCATTATTTTACAGATTAAAAAAAATGTTTCAGTGAGGTTGTCTACTAGCCAAACTGGAATTAAAATCCATTTCTGTCCAACTCCAAAATGTTTAACTATACCATACTATCTCCATAAAGTCAGATTTATCTGACTTTGACATTTTCTTCTGAGTGTAAAATCTCACTAAATTGTTATTCAGTTTTCCTGAATGTTTGGCCATGAGCCCATGTACACAGCAAGAGGCTCAGACTATACCCTAGCTCATGCATATGTAGCCCAACCAGATTAAAAGGGACATTGTAACATGATTAACAATAGGTCATCTTTTGAACAATGAGGCTCAGTTGCATAAGCAAGTGGGGTCTGAAGTACAGCCTGCCCTTACCCTCCATTCTGCATGCACCTGTCTTTGGGAAGGGGTGACTTTTTCTAGTTTGTAGGAAGGTGCACTAAGGGCTGCAAGTCCACGTGTGTCCCATGTGGGTTTCAACTATATTTTTTTTTCTTCCTTTAAATTGTGTGTGTGTGTGTGTGTGTGTGTGTGTGTGTGTGTGTAGTTAACACAATGTTGCATTCGCTTCAGGTACACAATATAGTGATTCAAAATCTCTATATGTTATACTATGCTTACCACAGTGTAGCTAGTCACTTTGTTTTATTTTTCTTAAGTAAGTTCTATTTTTGCTATTATTTAACTGTATGAGCTGAGCAAATCTGGGATTTGGCTTTCATCTGTACGTTGTTGAAATTGAGTTAGACAGATTTTTAAGTCCAACTTTATTCTTAGCTTTCTGTATTTCTTTTTTCTTCCTTTTAAAAATGTTTGATTGAAGTTAACTCCCAAGTACCCTATTGTTCTGACCACATTTTGTAAAGAAAAGTTAAACGTTGTTACCCTGGGGCACCTGGGTGGCTCAGTCAGTTAAGTGTCTGACTTCTGCTCAGTTCATGATCTCCATAGTTTGTGAGTTCCAGCCCCTCGTCAGGCTTTGGGCTGACAGCTTAGGGCCTGGAGCCTGCTTCGGATTCTGTGTTTCCCTCTCTCTTTCTGCCCCTTCCCCACTCATGCTCTGTCTTTCTCTCTCTCTCTCTCTCTCAAAAATAAATAAACATTTAAAAAAATTGAAAAAAAAAAAAACGTTGTTACCCTTAGAGAATTTACAACCTAGCCTGATATTACAACTATGTTCTTTCTGAATATATTTTCTATAAATTCTCAAGTCAAACGTGTATCCTCTATATGGGTGCAGATAAGTGGTGTGCTTATAAATGTCTAGCAATTGGCTCTCTGAAATAAAGAGGTGGTAAAAACAAACACATTCTGATTTTTAGCACTTGTTGATTTTCATGGCATAAATACCCCTAGTATGTAGTGGATTTCAAGCTACCAAAGTGACATCACTACCCACAGAAAGATGTGTAGTAAAACATGTTAAAAAGAAACAACAGGTCCAAAATGGAGATATTTACATTAAACCTAACCAAGACTTAATACATAACATAACTACAGTTTCAGCCTCTCCGGTGAATGGAATTTTAAACCAATCAATCAGTCTGGAATATCCTGATAAGCACTGGTTAGGTCATCTGAAAAAAACCCTCTGTGCTGACCCCTAAGGGGTGGTGACCTTGACTGAAACAAATCTTTCTTTTCTTATGGTGGGCTCCACACTGACAGCAAGGAGCCTGCTTGGGATTCTCTCTCTCTCTCTCTCTCTCTCTCTCTCTTGCTCTCGCTTGCTCTCTCGCTCTCTCATTCTCACTCTCACTCTCTCTCTTGCCCTGCCCTCAAAATAAATAAATAAGCTTAAAAAAAAAGCTTTCCATTTTGCAGAGCTTCTCAGAACAGCCCTCTATTTGTTAGATGAGATACTGCCCCATTCATGAGTTGCTGAATATTCAAGGCAATTAGATCTTTAAATTTACTCAGTTGAATTTCTCTTCCTTAATGTATTTGGTGGCAATGTCAGGATCTGAAGAAATTTGACAGCTTTGGAGACAGAGAGAAACATAGGCACAGTACCCATGAGCGCTCTGAGTTCTCTGTCTTGCTGTTTCTGAGAGCCTTGAGAAGTTCCTTTTGGTTCTGAGCTCCACCCTCTTTATGTTGAGCCCCTAGTCAGGCTGGGTTTGCATGGGTCCCACCTTGATTGGAAGCCCTAGCTGTTGGGTCTATCCCCAGATTCCATGTTGGAAACTGCTGATGGGAGCTGTAGTTCCTCATTTGTTTGGAATCAGTCCCCACTCTTTGGGGTCTGCTGGTTCAGTCCCTTCCCTTACCCCTTATTCCACATAGAGAACTGTTGGTGTTTACCAGCTGGAGTTGGACTGCATGCAACTTAAAACCTGGATTGGGTCCCCAGTCTCATTAGGTCTGATGTGGGCCACATTGGGCCCAGTGGGAGGCCTCAGGTGAAAATTAAATAAAGTCTAGTTGCTAATAAGAATCTCTGGAGTTCAAAATACCACAAACATTGGTGGGCACAGGTTGAGCATTGAAATGTTGTTAGAGTGCTCACCACCTCAAGAAGACCCCCGTGATAGGGTGTCTTATGTATCAGTTTAACTCCAGAAAACTCCAACGCCCAGCTAAAAGAAGTGGCATCCTTTATATCCAAAGAGTTGAGCATGCCACCATCCAGCACACCTGCATATTTTATGTTTAAGAACTACAGTCCTGGAAGCTGCGGATACCTAGCAAAATGGCACAATTTTACTAAAAACAGCCTAGAATTACAGTGGCCTTTATGGGGAACATTCCAATTAGACAAGATCACTCATTTAAGAAATGCAGTTGAGAGCAGGGGATCCCAAGTTGAACAAACAGAATGGGATGCTTACTTTAATTGGTATGCAGAAGCATACCAAAAGTCATAATGATTCCAAAATAACTTCATTAAAAGACTCATTTACAAAAGGCTAATGAAAAGTTAAAGACACAGAAGCACCTGAGACAAAAGATGATGGGACTGATATGACTCATGCTCTCTGCCTTTTTCACCTGAGTACCCACGTTTTGCTAATTCTCTCTGCACTGCCTTGCCACTCTGGAGAGACTATTAGATAGTTTTTTTTTTAATGTTTATTCATTTTTGAGAGACAGAGACAGAGCGTGAGCAGGGAAGGGGCAGAGAGAGGGGGAGGCGTAGAATCCGAAGCAGGCTCCAGGCTCTGAGCTGTCAGCACAGAGCCCAACGCGGGGCTTGAGCTCACGAACTGTGAGATCATGACCTGAGCCGAAGTCGGGCGCTCAACAGACTGAGCCACCCAGGCACCCCGATAGTTATTTTTTAAAATAAAACTACCCAAGATTGCAAACAAACCTCCTCAGCTTATCCTTCACCCTTTGGTCAAAGACTGAACTAAGAGCCATAGTTAAAGAATTTCCTAACTTAAGGAGGAAACCCAAATGTTTTTAATTTAGATTCACTGTTGGAGATTATGACCCTGGCCTTCCAGATCTTTATCAGCTTGTACACATGTTGGCAGGACATGATGAAGCCCAAAAAGGGGTAGAGGAAGCAAGATGGTTATACCCCAAGAATGATATTTGAGATCTTTGGTCTTCAACATCTCAGGAACCAGTAAAAGCTCACAAAATAGCAGCTGGATTTATACAAGGCATTCCTAGAGTCTTCACTACATGCACTGATTTGTCTATTATACAAATTTGCAAACAAACAAACAAAAAAGATGAATCTGTGGCAGATTTGAAGCCCAGGGAGAAGCCCTTTTTCTATGGTGTTTAGGTTCCATGCAATAAATAAGGTCACTCAGCCTGCTCTGGTTGCCCTCTTTGTACATGGATTATCTCCTGGGATTGGTGGGTTGATAAAAAAAAAAAAAAAAAGGCAGAAAATAGGGTGGAAACCTGCTGGCTTGATTGAACTCATGACTGTAGCTGAAAACTCTGGAGCAAGATTGAAAAAAAAAAATCCACCAAACTGTTAGCTTTACAGCTATAACAGCTTCAAGAGACCCCAAACAACATCTGGGTGGTCTGTGTCTACCCTCCTAGGGGTCCACCATTAAAATGCTGGTCCAAAGATCAATGTCTCAGCTGTAATAAACTGCAACACTGGAAAAGATTGTTGTCAAAGGCTCCATGCAAATTCTTCTTCAATGCTCTCATACTTATTTCCAAAGAAGTGTACTATATGGGCCCCTTCCACACTTAATGGAACTACAAGAGATTCTCCGGTAAACTATTACCAATAATTCCTTTAAACAGCCATGGGGAAACTAACGTTAAAATTAATAGGAAAGCCTATCAAGTTTTAGATGATTCTGGAGCTACACTTTCTCCTTTAAACTGCACCATCATAGGACAACAAATCCCTCAGAGTAAAAATGTTTCCACAGTGGGGGTAACTAATAAAGTGCAGGAAGAATTTCCATCTCAATCAGTACAGATGACTATGGGCCCTGTTAGTGGAAAACATTTTCTTTTGCTGTGTGATATAGCCCCAAACAGTCTAGTCTATTAAGTAGAGATGGCCTTTCTTTCTTTCTTTCTTTCTTTCTTTCTTTCTTTCTTTCTTTCTTTCTTTCTTTAATATGAAATTTATTGTCAAATTGGTTTCCACACAACATCCAGTGCTCATTCCAACAGGTGCCCTCCTCAATACCCATCACCCACCCACCTTTCCCTCCCACCACCCATCAATCCTCAGTTTGTTCTCAGTTTTTAAGAGTCTCTTATGTTTTGGCTCCCTCCCTCTCTAACTTTTTTTTTCTCTTTCCCTTTTCCCATGGTCTTCTGTTAAGTTTCTCAGGATCCACATAAGAGTGAAAACCTATGGTATCTGTCTTTCTCTGTATTACTTATTTCACTTAGCATAACACTCTCCAGTTCCATCCACGTTCCTACAAAAGGCCATATTTCATTCTTTCTTATTGCCACGTAGTATTCCATTGTGTATATAAACCACAATTTCTTTATCCATTCATCAGTGGATGGACATTTAGGCTCTTTCCATAATTTGGCTCTTGTTGAAAGTGCTGCTATAAACATTGGGGTACAAGTGCCCCTTTGCATCAGCACTCCTGTATCCCTTGGGTCAATTCCTAGCAGTGCTATTGCTGGGTCACAGTGTAGATCTATTTTTAATTTTTTGAGGAACCTCCACACTGCTTTCCAGAGCAACTGTACCAGTTTGCATTCCCACAAACAGTGCAAGAGGGTTCCTGTTTCTCCACATCCTCTCCAGCATCTGTAGTCTCCTGATTTGTTCGTTTTAGCCACTCTGACTGGCATGAGGTGATATCTCAGCATGGTTTGATTTGTATTTCCCTGATGAGGAGCAACACTGAGCATCTTTTCATGTGCCTGTTGGCCATCTGGATGTCTTCTTTAGAGAAGTGTCTATTCATGAGATCTCCTTTCTAAATTCCAAGGGCTTATACATTTTGCCTCCAATGGAGACTTCCCCTTCACCTACCTGAACCTGATCTTTTATGCTCCTTATAGACTATCCTTGACAGGGAAGAGGAAGAATTCCAGCAAAAGTCCCCTAATTTAATCATGGTGCCTCAAAATCTATAGGCTACCTCTAATACTGACATTGGAAGAATAGAAAGTACAGAACCTATGAAGATTCAGATAGATATAAATAAACCTTTCTCTAAATTACCTGAATAGCCATTAAAGCCTGAGACCATATAAGGCCTTCACAGCCACTGCAGAAGACCTTCTAGCCCAGTCATTCCTTCATTCCTTGTACTAGTCTCCAAAACACAGATCTTGCCAGTCCAGAAACATAATAGGAGGGGTTGATGATTTGTCCAGGATTTGAGAGCTATTAACAAGATATTCTGTTTTCCAGTCATTCCAAACCAGAATACCCTTCTGTCACAGTTCCCCTGATTCACAATATTTCACTGTTGTAGACCCATGTTAAGCATTTTTCAACATCTTTATAGACCTCAACAGTCAATATCTATTTGTCTTTTCTTGGAACAGCTGACAGTACTCCTGGACAGTCATGCCTCAAGAGTTCACTGAGGCCCCTTCTTATTTCTCTCAAGTACTTCACTGAGATTCAAGCACCCTCCAGTTCCGTGGGAAAGCAACCCTTTTATTATATGTAGATGACCTCTTGCTGTGCTCAGCTAAGAAAGAGGCTTTCATAAAAGATCCCATTTATTTGCTACAAGGGTTAGCTTAAAAGGACATGAAAATCTCTAAGGAAAAGTTACAATTGTTACAATTATCTCTAGACCCTGTTCATTTCCTAGGTCATGATCTAAGCACTGAAGGAATTCAACTGTCTCCAAAAAGAATTAAGCTAATCTAGGAATTTCCTAGACCCATAACTAAGTGACAGTTTTGTAGATTTCCTGGTTTGACTGGTTATTCTAGGCGATGGGTTCCTAATTTTTCTCTATTAGCTTCCCCACTATGTGAACTTACTAAAATTGCAGTTTGAACCCTTACCTTGGGAAGACAAACCTGCATAGACTTCTGTAAAACTGAAGTACTTGCAAGAACTGCCTACCTTAGGGCCATCTAACTATTCAAAACTTTTCTCATTATTTGTGCATGGAAGGAATAATCAGGCCCTGGGAATGCTCATGTAAAAGCATGGTGATAGACGTTGGCCTGTTGCCATTACATCAGACAACTTGATTCAGTTGCTAGTGCCTATCCCAGCTGTCTTAAAGGGTATAGCCACAGCTGTAAAGTTAGTGGAAGCTTCAGTAGATTTAACCGTAGGAAATGCCACTTATTTGCAAACTTCCCATGCTGTCCGAAGCCTTCTTAACTCTGAATTAACTCAACATTTCTCTGCAAAGTAGACTAACTTCCCATGTGATCCTTCTGTTTTCACCACCTGATCTACGTCTTACATGTTACCATGTCCTTAATCTTGCTACATTACTACCTCTACCTGACAAAGATGGGCCCCGTAACTGCTAGGTCATAACGTTTCATTTTGTTTTACTGCATTGTGAAGTATGAAATACTCCTTTAATCCTGGTATAATAATGAGTCATACTGTAGAAAAATGAAAAAAAGGAATTTTCAGATTTTATGCTATTACTACCCATTATGTCCTACTCAAAAGGGGAAATCCCCACAAGCTAATCCACCCCAAAAATAGACCTCTACACTCTTACCCTAGCATGCCAGTTATCCAAAGGACAAACTAGACAACCAGTATGCCTTTGTGGTTGTCTCTGATTTTGATATGTTATGGAAACAAAGGAGTTTCTTACATGTTCTTGGACCACAATAAACAATGGGCAACATGTAAATCATCTTCTTATTGCTATTCTCTTACCTTGTGCAATTGTTGTCAAAATTGAGGCTCTCACTAAAAGGATTGAGCCAGAGCGTCAGGGAAATGACTCAGCTGGCTTTTGTGCAAAGGCAGCAACAGCAGAACCTATAAAGATTGTGGCACATGTGGATGAGGTCCATTCTGCTTCTGCAAAAAATGGCTCTTCATTGACAGATTGTTGCCACCCTGATGTCCCTGTAACATGGCAACAGTCTGCTCCTGAATCAGATAAATTAAGATGGGTAAACAGTGGTTGTAAGTTAAACAAATAGTTGGAGCTATGGGAAACCCAAGACAGCTGCTTGGTTTTTCCCAGCTCCCAAATCCCATTTTTCAGTTTTAGCATTCCTTCACTCGCCATAGTGCATTTAAAATGACTCAAATTATGAATAGACATGGGGAGATGTCTATAAAATTGTGAAAACAGTCTGCTTGCCAGTTCCATAATCCTGGAAAAACTGTTGTTGTCCTCAGAGATCTCAGACCTCGTCCATCTGGATGCTTGAACACCTGCTAGACTTTAACTGTTACTTAGTATGGGTTATCATACTTTTGTTATTGTATGTGTGTTTTCAGCTGCAAGGCTGATGCCCTCGCAGCAGCAAAGAAACTGTTAGAGAATGTGTTTCCCACTTGGGCTTTACCTTCCACAGTCTCCAGTGATCAAGGAGCCCATGTCACTGAGAAAATCAGATGAGCCTTAATCAAAATCTTGCAGATTTCTTGGAATTATCATTGTTTTTATCACTCTCAATCATCAAGCAGGATTGAGAGAACCAATGGGATCCTCAAACTTAAAATTTCTAAACTTTTCAAAACCACTGGACTCCCTTGACCTAAAGTATTGCCTTTGGTCTTGCTGACTACTTCCAGTATCCCCTTTGGGAAAGTAAACTCACTGCATATGAGATAGTCACTGGCAGACCAACATCTATTGGTATACAACCATCTGCTGGTCCCTTGTTGTCTCATGCTAGTGTGATAAGCTACTGTAAATCTTGAGTGTCTTATACTCAAGCGTATCATCAACAGATTAAAGAAGCTTTCCTGGATCCTGTTGGTCACAATTTAGAATCCACTGAATGAGTATTCTGAAGGCATCATCAGAGGAAGACAGCCCTCAAGCCCTGTTAGAAGGGACATTACCAAATGGTCCTGACCACTGATACTGCTGCAAAACCAGAAGGCATTGAAGCTTGGATACATATTTCAGGGTTAAAGGGTTCATCCACCTGATATCTGATCCTGTACGGATGCTAGAGACCTTTGAATCAAATTGATGAGGAAGAGAAGTAGCTGACCTCAAGGTGAACTCCTTCCACCCAAGATTCCAGATCAAGACTTCATGCTTTAAACATGCAACAGTTTCTTCTTTTCTTTACTCTGGCATTGGCCTGAAGAGGTAATGCCCTCAGCTTTATCTCCCAGGCCACTGCCAAGGGTGTGGTAACCTTTCAGATGACTGGATTTGTCATGAAAGAAGCCCCCCCCCCCTCCCGTCCCCAGTGACCAATTTCTCTTTTGTTGCCCATGTCATTGCAAACTTCAATCAACCCTTCTTGGAAGTATGTACCCAATTAGACACACTTACCTACAAGAATTTTAGTGTATTTGCACCCCCATGTTCCCACAATTTTCCTGATCAAACTTGCTTCTCCTTACTGAGATCTCACCAGCAGTACCCCTCTTTGTAAGGCATTCAGGGTGACTTTTTTATTTAAGGTTAAGACATTCTTTTCCCATTCACACTTAAAACCTGACTGACCCTAGGATTAGGAGTAAATACAAATGTGAATATAATTAGAAGGCTCTTAACCCTTGGATACATTGCAGGTTCAACTGCTAAGACAAGAGCTGCCCAGCAGATCCTTGGACTCTTGGCCAAAGTTGTTCTTGAATATCTTTTAGCTGACCCTGGAGATATCTGTGCTGTGACCAAAACCACCTTCTGTACCTGGATTAACACTTCTGGGGTAGCTGAAACTCAGTTACATAAGATCATGTGGCTTCAATGGGTGACCTCTCCGATGGGGTCTTTCTTTGATTAGTCTGAGTGTTGGGAATGCTCTGAAGTACACTCCAAACATTAGGAATTATAGTTACCATAATATAGTTACTGGTTATAGTCACCATAATGATCTTCCTGGTGCATTGCATTCTCCGAAAACCTTTAAACTTCAATTCACAGCCACTAACTACCAAGCAAATGATCTCCCTAAGACTGGAATGTCAGAAAAGTAACTGAAAGAATGACTGATTAGAAAACTGTGAGCCTGAATTCAGGGCCTATGAATACCATGGAGACACAGCAAAAAACAGGATCCAGGAAAGCTAGGAAAACTGGAGTGATATCTGAGAATAGTGCTAATGCCTTAAATTTTGATCACATCTTTTAGTTAGGCTGAGATTTTGATCAAAAGAAGAAAATTGTTAAGAAGTAACAATAGGACCAAAATGGAGTAATTTATGTTAAGCCCCACCAAGACTTAATACCTAACCTAACTGCAATTTCAACCTTTCCCAGGAGTAGAATTTTTTTTTTTTTTTAATTTTTTTTTCAACGTTTTTTATTTATTTTTGGGACAGAGAGAGACAGAGCATGAACGGGAGAGGGGCAGAGAGAGAGGGAGACACAGAATCCGAAACAGGCTCCAGGCTCTGAGCCATCAGCCCAGAGCCTGACGCGGGGCTCAAACTCACGGACCGCGAGATCGTGACCTGGCTGAAGTCGGACGCTTAACCGACTGCGCCACCCAGGCGCCCCAACCCAGGAGTAGAATTTTAAACCAATCATCTGGAATTCTCAGATGAGCACTTATGAGGTAATCTGCATGATAAAATCCTCTGCTCTGCCCCCTAAAGGAAGGTGACCTTGCCTGAAACTATCCTTTCTTTTCTTTTGCCAATAACTTCTTTGTTCCACTGTGTTCTTTAACAAACCATTATATAGGATCTGTAGCATTATAAATAAGTCACTTCAAGAGCAAAAGTAATAGAAAAATAGAGTAAAATAATTAGCAAATGGTAAGTGTTGAATATTTGTTACTTTTATTTTTAATATAATTTATTTAATTGTAAATTTATAATTTTTGATAATGGGGTGTTTGAAGACTGGCTTGCAAAATTCGTGAAAATTTAATTATTGGCTCTCATAAGCTTTTATGAGTTGGGTCCAGCACACCACTGGTCTGTCCTTTAAGTGAATGACAAGACATGGTGTAATGTGCAAGAAGTTTATTAGAAGACATGCCCATGAAAGGAAATTGTGAAGGATCCAGGTAAGGCTGGGAGAATCATCAGACCATGATGCAGATTTGACCCTGAGTGAAAGAGAGAGAGCCTAGAGGTTGTCCAGAAGTGTCCTAGTTAGCATGGAATCTAAAATTAGTTCAACAAGTCCATCAGAGTCTGAAGCAAAGTGAGCCATCAAAGTTGTTAGTGTTTCCAGGAACAGACTTGCTGGGTATTCCTGCCAGGCTCATTCACTCATGAACAGCCTATGGGAAGGATGGATTCAGGTGAAATGCTGGGAAGGATTTCAAAGGAATCTGGGTCCTTGTCAATTCAGTTTCCTGTTCTTGGAGATGGTCCAAGCACAGTCCTCTGGCTGCCATATGCTCAATACTGCTGTGTCTTATGTCTTCCTCACCTGGTTTCTTTTTAATACCCATGTGTGATCACGTTATTCTTCCCCTCAAATTATTGAGTGGCTCCAGTAACTTTCACATCAATCTTCAAACTTTCCAACACAATGAACACAAACCCTGCAATCTGGCCTTAGCTTTCCTTACCATCTTCTAATCTCTACACCTTCTACCTTCACCAGAATTCCCATTCTCCATTATACCACTCCCACTTCATCCATCCATCCCGTAACAGGACCGAGGTTGGCATAGAGAGTCATGACACCAAGGCTTTTCTTTCCAGGAAGCAACTTTATTTGTGCCTGCGCACGCTCAGTGGGTTCATGCCTGAAAAACTGAGCCCCGAGTGCAGCGGGTTGTAGCCTTTTATGAGATTTCTACTTATCTCCCACACATGGTAACATACAGACATACAGTCTGATTGGGTGGTCTTATGTTACAGTTGTGAGGTATGTTAAGTACATAGCCAGGTTGTCTTCCCTCATGTTGGGGTTTTTCACCACATTCCTTGGAGGGGGGACTCTACCACATTCCCCCCTTTGATGTTCAGACCCCCCTATTTTGGGTCAAAGAGCATCATCTTGGTTTAGAGGTTTATATTTCCATAACATCTGCACATGCATGGCCATTTTTCTTTCAACCATTGTCTCAATGAGGCTGGAGATCTCAGACGGTATAACCAGGAGAGCTAGGCAAGGTAGGATTAAGCAAACTCCCAAAATGAAGAGGATAATTCCCATGAGGGATTTGAATCCCCTGAGAGTTGAAAACCGTCCTCCAGATAACTCCCCGGGGTTCCAACCTTTCCAGGTCTGGACTGGGACATGAGCAACCTTTCTCATATGATCTGTGTTCTCTTCTATGACTTTTCCTTTATCATCTATCTGGAGGCAGCAGTTGCTCAGGTTAAACTTTCCACAAACTCCTCCCTCAGAAGCAGGCAAGTCATCTAAGGCCAACTGATTTTGATACATAGCATTGTGCATTTTAGTTTGCTGCTTGGCTAGTAAATTAAAGAGCTCTGGAAGTTTCATTGGTTATACTCTCTACAACTGCTTGCAGTCTGTTTATGCGGTTTAGCATGTAAATAGGGGTATGATAGCGCTAAGACCCATCCTCTGCCCAGGTGGCAGGGCCATAATATTGGATTATATGCTCAGAAGGCCATTCATCATCTTTCCAATTGCCAATTTGTAGGGCACATTATTTCCTTTGAGTTTCCCTGCCCCCATACACTTGGACTCCCAAATGTTCCCCTCTGGCAAGTGGGAGCAGGAAGAAAGATGGACTAATAGTTCCCAGCACACATGACCCTGACCAGCCTGAGGGAAATACTGTATGGGCTGTCCTTCCACATATCCCATATAGTCCACCTGGGGTCCGCCATTCAATGGCTGCATCAACATTGTCCCAGGCCTTTCGGAGATGAGAGAAGTTACACAAGGGGTGGGGATCTGGCTCAAGGTGATTTGAGGCTCCCACCATTGGGTTTCCCTGGGCAGTTGAGTTATAAAATCTTTGGCCTAGGCACAGTAAATTTCCAACGGGGCTGGTGAACTTTCTTTCCCATCAGGCAAAGCAGTTTTTTCCTGATAATTGAGGTTTCAAGGAGCCAAACCCTGGTAGTAGAACTGGGGTATTCTGTTCCATTATAAGGTTCGTGGGGATCTAATTCTCTAGCCTCCCGTGGCCATTGATCCCCCATGTCGGTTCCCCTGAATACATAGCAAGAAGAGATCTTTAGGGTGTGGGCTATAGATTATACTTAGGCAAGGAATAGATTTCTTGTTGTGGTGGAGATGGGGTGAAGGCTACTTTTTATCTCCTCATAAAAAGAATGAAAGACTTCATGAGTTGAGGCTCAGAGTGAGACAGAAAGCCTCTTGAAGTACAACACGGTTCCTGGATCAGCACTTTGCTATGTGTATATATATGTATATACACACACACGCACACACACACACACACACACATATATATATATATATATATATATATATATACACACATATATATACACACACACACATACACATATATATATATATATATATGTGTATGTGTGTGTGTGCGCGTGTGTGTATATATATAGTCTTAAGCCCATTTTCCCATTTTGGGTGTCCTGGATTAAGGATAGTAAAATTAACAGGGTTACAGGCTTCCAATTTACAGTTGGAGGTTGCAGCCCTCCTTTGAAAGAGTGCCGCCTTATCTTTTCCTTTCCAAGTGGTCCATGAGACAGAGCTCTGATAGGGGCAGTAAGCCCATTCATCACCATAACATCTGGATTGGGCCAGGCCCTGTTTACACATATATTTGTCATTGAGCCTGTATTCTCATTCGCATGATAGACTTCCGCAATTTATAACCCAAAAAAGGTTTTTGTTAATAGCTGCACACATGTCAAAAAGTACTGATACCGACAGGTAGGGATTAGTATCCTGGGTTTGGCTGGTTAATTCCCCTACTTCCTGGGAGTGTTGGACCTCCAACAGTTTCTCCACTGGGGAGTACTGCAGGTCAAAGCAGATGTATTGACTCCCCTGTTGGCAGATAGAATAGGTGGTCTTAATGTGTCTGCAGGTCCCCAGGGACTTTTCCTGGCATGAGAAGTAGGTATGGCATAGTAAGGTCCAAGTGACTCCCTGACCTGACCTGGTTATGCGAATAACATGGGTCACATGATGAGGAATCTAGGTCTACAGAAGGGGTCAAGATTAGAAGTAACCAATACTAATGAAGGTAATCCTATTCACAAAAGGAAGGTGGGTGCTAACAGAAACCTCTCACCACATTTCCAGCCGACCAGTGCAGCCATTGCCCATCCTATGGCAACAAGTAAAACGAGAATCACAGTAACAGCGAGAGACAAAGGATGACAGTGCAGTACAGTAAGGAAACATATAGAAAAGGATACTGGACCGTCGATTCTTCAAGCTTCTGCTATGTGTAGATTAGTCAGCTTCTGGGGTGACTAAGACAGGGCTGCAATCTCCTGGAGCCTCTGGAGTTGCACCTTGCTTCTTCCGTATGGTCATCTTGCATGGCAGGGTTGGTGGACCAGGAATGCACTCCCAATTTTGAGATGCTGGCCTCACTCTGCTGTAGTGAATCCAGGGACCCACCTTGTCCACCTTTACTGCAGTAGGAGTGGACAAAATGACAGTGAATAGGCCCCTCCAGAGAGGTTTTAGGGGGTGGACATTCTATTCATTCACCCATATAGTATCTCCTGGTTTAAAGGGGTGAGCATCTGTCATCAGACTCACAGGTAATTGCTGTCTAACCCAGTGGTGTGAAGTGTTTAGGGTAGAGCCAAGGGCCCACATCTGTTGCCTTAGGGTTAGATTGAAGCCTTGAGGCAATCTGGTCCAAGTCAACTGGACCTTGTCACCATTTTCAGGATTCTTCCACTGGAAGGCAAAGATTGATTAGCTCTGGGGGGCTAATCAAGTGGCCTGGTTTACTGATCGTAGGTCCTGAACTGTGCCAGCCTTTTGGATAGGTAAGAGGGGTGTGTTCCAAGAAGACTGGCATGGCCGGAGGATCCCGTACTTTAAATAAAGCTGCTGCAAGTGCTTCTGGATCCTGATCTGTGCCTTGTGGGAGATGAGGTATTGTCTCTGGCGGGTGGGTTCTGCCTTGGGCTTCAGCTCCACAACGGCAGGTATGTTTTAGGCCAGTCCTGGTGAGTTGTCTTCAGCCTACACCCCAGGGATCCTAAAGAGTTCAGGAAAAGGCTGTTGTTCCTCCTTGAGACTGTAGAGGCACCACTCTTCTTGGGGAATCGTGAGAGTCATAATCTTTGCTTCTGGTTTCTGTTGTGTCAAGGCAGTTTGTCCCTGAGAGTTGAAAGTTCTCTGGGCCTTCAGCTTTCCCAATAGGTCATGGCCCATTAGAGCCACGGGCCTGTCGGTGAGGTACAAGAATTCATGGATGACTTCATGCAGCCTGAGGCAGCAGAATGGGTGATGGCATGTCCGACTGCCTGTGGCCCCCACAATGGTGGCTTGTCTCTGTGAGAGGCAGCCCACGGGTTGGGTCACCACTGAATGTTCTGCCCCATTATCTACCATGACGTCAGTGGGACAGCCCCCCCACCCCATTCATTTGGACTATAGGCTCTTGGGAGCCTAACAAAATAAAGCCCAGTCTGTCCTAGTCTTCCTCATAGTTCTCCATGGTGTCTAGCCCCAGAAAATCATCTTTGGGGGCCCCATGAGGCCATGATGCTGGTTGGTATCGGCCCTGGACCACATGGCCTTTTTCTTTCTGCTTGGACCCTGCTGGGAATTACCGAGCTGCAGGGGGCCCTCATTTTTCCAGTTGCCCTCCTGAGGACAGTGAGCACACTGGTTCCATCCTAACTTTGGTCCTGGGTGAGATGATCCTCCCCGCTGTTCCTCTTTATAGCCCCATCCCTGTTCCTATGGGGCACCTTTCTAGCAGTGTTCCAACCACTCCACCAAAGCAGCAGTTAACAAGTCTGCCTTTTTTTGCATCTTCTGGCATTCTTCCCTCAGCGCCGCCTCGTCACGGTTGACAAACACCTGACAAACTGACTGGCATTCATGCTGGCAAAACCCTCTAGCTTTTGCAGCTTGCATCGGATGTCCCCTTGGGCCTAACCTACGAAAGCTGCATTGACCGTCTGCTGGTTAACAGGGCTCCTACAGATCAAAAGGAATGTAGAGATGAAATGTCTCATATAGTGTCTCATAGAACTGGCTCGGCCTCTCCTCGGGTCCCTGAAGCACTTCTGACATTTTACTTATATTTATGGCCTTCTCCCCCCTTCCTTCATGCCATTTAGAAGGGCTTCTTGATACCCTTCAGTCCTTGCAAGCACTCCATCTACCGCTGAGTCATCTGGATCCCATTTGGGGTCCTCCCCAGGGAAGTGAGCCTGAGAGTGTCTAGCATCCCAGCAGGGGCATTCTCCTCTAACCATTTTAGGGCTGCCTGGGTAATTTGGCGATGCTCCTCCGTGTTGAAGAAGGTCAGAAGGAGCTGGCAGCAGTCCTCCCAGGTAGGTTTATGGGTTTGGATTATGGACTGCATTAGTTCAATCATAGCCTGGGGCTTCTCCATATAGGAGGAGTATGGTGCTTCCAATTTAGGAGGTGTGTAGTGGTAAAGAGTTACACAAAAACACGCTGGCCTCCTCAGATCTGGCCTTCCTGATCATAATAGTTGTGTTCCCTTGGTTTCCCTCAGTGGCATCTGTAGGGCTCCCTGGTGTTGCTGCAGGGAGGGACTGCCTCCACTGACCTGATCTGGTCACCTTCCGGGAGGGGTGTATGGGGTTAGGACTGGTGGTCCGGGTGAGCTGGTCACATCCAGAGAGGTCCGTGGTGCTAGAAGCGGCAAGGCCTCGGGACTATGGGCAGGCTCTGGTGGGGCGGCTGGGGCACAGGTGGCAGTGCAGATACATTGGGGCATATGCTGGTGGGGTTTCCTCAGGCTCTCCCGACAGTATGGGTTTTTCAGTTTCTGGCCGGAATTTGGAGGATGCCATGAGGCAACTTTACATTTCTCTTCAATACAGACTTTTAACCAAGGCAGCCACTATAGGACCAGGTATTGCCAACAGTCAATGTAAGGAAATTGGTTGGGGTGGCCTGGATCCCCCACAATGATCCCGAACAGTTGGCCAACTAGTTCCTTATGAAATGAGCCTTGAGAGGGCCAGCCCAGCCCAAATGATGGCCAATCAATTTCACAGACTGTCTGGAGCTTTCCTTCAGTTAATTTCATACCATAGTCTGCTGAATATCCCTTTTTGAAAATCCTCAACATACACTCTAAGGGAGTCGGTTTATTATGCTTTCCACACACTTCCTCCCCCTAAGGGACAACTTGCATGCACAAGAGAGGAAAAATGAGAAGGGAGGGGCTGATTTGGAGAGGGCGCAAACTCCCTTCATCCACTTCCAGCCGTTCTCTTTGGAGATATTTCAGGCACCTCTTAGCATTGGCGGGTTTAGTTTTAATCCCTGACCCGGATCACACTCCTGAGGAAGTCTGACACAGCTTTAAACCGTATGAGGTCGACGCCCCCATGAGCTATATGTGGTCGCTAGGGAACTGCGCATCAGGACTCAACACTCGCTTCAGCTCTTGGTAAGGTCAGGACCTTTCCGCTGTCTGTCTCATTCCCACACAGTCGCACTAAGACTCCAACCCACCGCCCAATGCCTTAGAGTTGCGGTTTTGTACCTTATTCCTTATGGAACTACTAGGGCAACTCTGGGAGGTGGTCAGGCTCCTCTTCTGTGTCTTAGGGGCAGGTCTACCAAAATGAAGCTGGATTTTTGCCACTCTGATGGGCGGCGCTCCCTGAGCTGGTTCCTGGACCTCGCCAGTCCTTTGTGCATCCGGGACCCTCGCCCTGGCACGCTGGGAGGGGCTGGTCTTCTATGGATCAAGCAGTCTGCTGGCACCAGGCAAGGTAGCCACTCCCGGTGCCCTGAGGTTCATACCCAGGTAACAAGAGAGGTAAAACACCGTCTCTGCATCCTGGATGAGCCTCCATGTCATGTGATGGGATTCGAGGCTCATACAGAGTCTTGACACCGAGGCTTTATTTTCCAGGAAGTAACTTTATTCACGCTGGCATAGGCTCAGCCTATGGCTCAGTGGGTTCCTACCCAGAAATCTGAGCTCCGAGTGAAGCGGGAGTAACCTTTCATACAATTTCTAGTTCTTTGTCTCCCATACATGGCAACATACAGACATATGGTCTGATTGGGTGGTCTTATGTTACAGAGTCGTTAAGTATGTCATGCGCTTAGCCAGGTTGCCTTTCCTTATCTTGGGGTTTTTCACCACATTCCTTAGAGAGGGGACTCGACCACAATCCACCTATCCATCCAAAGACTATTTTGTCAGCATTGCCTATGTGTTAACACCTTGTTAATCACATGAGCAGCTCATGGGAGAGAAATACAAGCAGATAAATTTGAGAAATGTAGAAATGTAGAAACATTGATAGCCAACAGCCAAAGCGATTAGGATGGATGCTTAGTCATTTAAGTAAATTTTAATTTTTTTAAAATTTTTTAATGTTTATTTTTGAGAGGGAGAGAGACAGAGCATGAGTGGCGGAGGGGCAGAGAGAGAGGGAGACACAGAATCTGAAGCAAGCTCCAGGCTCCGAGCTGTCAGCACAGAGCCCAACGCAGGGCTCGAACTCACAAACTGCAAGATCATGACCTGAGGCGAAGTCGGACACTTAACGACTGAGCCACCCAGGCGCCCCATCATTTAAGTAAATTTTGATTAGAGAGTGGATTAATAAAAATTATATACATATATATGTGGCATTTTATTTCAGGTTAAAATAAACATGTGAAATCATTTTTTGAATATGAGTCTATGAATTGGGATTCCATGTCATTTCTAGTTGTCCCACTCTTATCTAACTTTAAAACATGTTTCCAGCATTCATCTTTAATTATAATATCATGGATTTGGCATTTTTCTTTTCACATTATTGTCTGTTTTTTTCAGTTTATCCCTTGAGTCAGTTAGGTAGAGGTTGGCTAGAGGGAAGTGTTAGAAAACACAATATAGAGAAGTGGCTGGGAGTAGACACTGGAGACCATGTTTGAATCATGACTCTCAGTTATTAGCTGTGTGACATTGAGAGAGGTATATAATCACTCTATGTGCAGTTTCTCTTCCATAAAATAAGGATGTGCTACAGGAGTAGTTACCTCACAGGTTTAGAAGGATTAAATGAGTTAAGGTATATAAAGTTGTTTTAAAAAGTATTTGGCACACAATAAAGCCTATGTAGTCACCAACATCATCCTAATTGCAATACAGAAAAAAAAAAAAAAAACCACAAATTGCTATGGAGATACAGAGGCTGAACAATTTTAGAGCGTCAGGGAAAGCTTATGGAAAGAAGAGACATAAGAGCTGAGATCCTGAAACATCACAGCAAGAATAAATGTTGATTGCATCTGTGGCTGCACAGTGCCA
Source organism: Neofelis nebulosa (assembly GCF_028018385.1). Taxonomy (NCBI): domain Eukaryota; kingdom Metazoa; phylum Chordata; class Mammalia; order Carnivora; family Felidae; genus Neofelis; species Neofelis nebulosa. The sequence goes on along the minus strand of NC_080785.1, from coordinate 122,006,295 downwards.
AACAAAGAGCATGGCACACAACAAAATGTCTGTGAATGCCTATAAATTGTGAATTGACCAAAGCTGGAAACCCAGCAAAGGCTACTGGATAAGACAGGACCAGAAGAAAACACAAGTCCTAAACAGCAACACAGAAAAATAAAATAATGAAGGAGCAGGAGACAGACATTGCAATTATTCTGTAGTACCAAAGCAAGGCATTTTACTCAGGTGTTTTCAATACATTTTCTCTCTTTTGCTAGATGCATTGTTAGACATTAATTGGTGCCATACACCAATTAGAAGCCAAATTGCACAATGCCACCTCCTAAGAAAACTAATTTTTCACATGGATAATTGCCATCAAGCTGGATTTGTTCTTTTTAACACAATTAGTTGGCCTATATTAGCAATTCAAATAATATTTCATAATTTCTTTGCCTGTGCAAGCATATGAAATGAACAAAAGAGAGAAGAGGTTTACTACTTGATTGAAAAAAATATGCTTTTAAGGGATTTGGACTGTAGTTTTATTGTTTAATGGTATCTGTTTGACCAAAAACTTTATTTTACATCTCAAAGTAAATCCAATAACTGACAGTAAAATTTATTTATTTTTCCCACTGCCTTTTTTGTGGACACACCAAATGGGAAAAGTTATCTTTTCTAAATTTAGGCAACATAAGAGTAAAAGATGATTTCCTTGTACTTCAAAATATAATCTTTCACACAATGTTAGATATTAATTAATTTCCATTTTAGAGTCAATCTTCCATATCTTCATCTCTTGTTCTTAGTTAAAAGGGCTTGGGGTGGAATTAAATGGAAAGAAGAAGTCGATAGAATCTAAAGTAACTGAGTAATGATTCTAAGTAATCTTACCAATAGAACAATATCAAGAATAGGTTGCAAAATTATAGCAGACCATTGTCACAACTTACTTTAAATTTTTAAATTTTTAAAACTTTTTTCTGGATACAACAATTGTATTAATCTTTAAATCACTGAACACATAGAGCCTCACTCCATTTGCTGTGGTCAGGATGTGTATTAAGGGTAAAATTATGCACTTGCCTTTGTAAAATCTTATATCAGAGGCTGGTTTAGATAGACTCTGTTTAAGAGTGAGTTCTCTTGTCAAACGTTCTGAGTTTTTACCACAACTTTTTTTTTTTTTTTTTTGCCTTCAAGAGCCTAGTTTATTTACTTTCAGCAAGTATTAAAAGTAAGTTAGCCAAGGGGCGCCTGGGTGGCTCAGTTGGTTGAGCATCTGACTTCAGCTCAAGTCATTGTCTTACTGCTGGTGAGTGGAGCCCTGCCATCAGGCTCTGTGCTGACAGCTCACAGCTAGGAGCCTGGAGCCTGCTTGAGTCTCTGTGTCTCTGCCCCTCCACTGCTTGCTCCTGTGTGCTGGTGCTCTTTTTATCTGCTGTCTACAGAGCATGGCAAGTTCTCTCATGTTTCGGAATGGCTGTAGTAAATACTGATATAGTTCAGTTGTGGCTTCTGCAAGGCTGCTATGTGCTTCATCCTCCATTTGATACAAGTCCAGAAGCTCAACCATGCTTTCTATATTCTTGTGCTTATCCAACAGCTCCTGGATGCGCTTCCTGGCCCACTGCGTGGCCCTATAAAACATTATGTAAATAAAAGCTGGTATTATAAGTTGTTATCATTATGATTCTTGTTATTTTAGATCAGATACATAAATGTCTTAAAGCAAAATGACTGTGCATTTAAAATATATTGAAGTAGTTGTGGTAACATAGCATCTAGTCAGGGTGAGAGCTTTAATTTTTAGGGCATTTAATAGTCTAGAGCATATTTCCTATTTTGAGCCTTGCCACAACTTGGAGGATATGTGGCCAATGCTGCCATATCATGATTGAGCAAACTGGCATCAGAGAACTTATGGATTAATGGAACTCTTGATTTCAAGTGACAAAAATTAAACTCAGGGTTCCATAAGGAAATTTATTGGTTATGTAGCTGAGAATGATTCTGAGGCAGCTCTAAGATCAGGGAAGAGCTGTAGACATGGGTGCATTAAGGTCTGGAATTGGAAAGTCAATTCATTTCAGACTCTCTCCTGCCTCTGTGATACTTTGTCCTACAGAAGGAACTTTTCCACATGGAGAGAAATTCTTCCAGCACAAGGTGTAAATCCCAGGGAATGGTGATGACTCACCCTGCTTGGGTCACATGAGCACTGATGCCAAGTAGACATGGTCCTGTGATTGGCCAGGCCTGGGTCATGTGCTTCCTGTGTGGTCAGGATTGGAGATCTGGAGCTGTTAGAAGTGAAATATAAAATTTCTGGGAAGAGGAAAACTACTGAGTATACAGTCCGGCTGACCAGCTTATGAGCTGTGATGAAGGCAAGACTGAGATCCTTGTCTGACTTCACACCTACTGCCCTGTCCTCTTCAACCTGGCCCATCCTCTCAGAAACTTTTAAAGCCATCATTTTTTTCTCTTCCCACTTCTATGTCCGTAGCTTAGATGTCAGTTGTTTTCCCCATGGTCTAGTCTCTAGTTTAATAAATGAGGCTTTTTTCACAGTAATCCTTTGTAAGCAATGCTGCCATATTGTTTTTCCCAATTAACAATTCCTACTTGAAAATCTTTCGGTGACCATGAAACTGAGCATTGTCTTGTCACCCTTGCATTCAGGAACCTCCAGAATAGGACTCTCTGTTAACTTTCTACACTTATTTTGCTCAGCAACTGGCCACATCCACCTCTGAAACTGAGCTACCTATTGAGATCCAAATGTAATTTAAGCTTTTTTGTCTTCGTTTTTCCCCTGGTTGCTTTCTTTACCCCTCAAATATACTTTCTCTTATTAATGCTCACTTTAAATTTCGCCTTAATGCAAAGGATGAGCACAGTTTAATCCAAAATATCTTCTTGTTAATGTAATCAAATTCTCTTGAAAGGAAAATTCTTGGACTTTAAGATATGCCACAATCTGTAAGCAATTATTTCCAAAGTTATAAAATTGGTATTTATTCCATTTTATAATTTTTAATGATTTTCCCGGTTAGCTTTACCAATTTCTTTGTATCACCTTTTATGGAAAGTTTCAATTCAGTATTTCTAGAAAACCCATATTCCTTTCTATTATCATAATTTCATCTGAAAACATTATATAATTTATTTTTAGAATACTTTATACTTAACATATTATTTATGGTCAACATAGGTGCCTGTACAGATGGTCACTGCTGTTTTACTCAGAATATATTTATGGTATTTATTTATTCAGTGAATATTTAATTAGTGCTTTAAATGTGTCAGACTCTGTCTAAAGTGCTAGGGATATGACATGAACAAGATGGACAAGATCTCTATCCTCCGGGGGAAAAGAAGACAAGAAACACACAAATGTATGATTTTCTCTGATCTTTTAAGCTGACCTAATACCCTTCTGTGTTAATACAGCTAATAAATTCTATCAGGCTAGTTTAAGTTGGATATTATTATTTATAACCAAAAGAATCGGGGCATGCATATCTTTCCTCAATTATGGCATGTCAAAGATGTTAAAGACTGCCCTATATGTCTCCAGTTTGAGCAAAGATTGGATCAGAAATTATACCACAATGAATGGCTAGGTCATTTAGGTAAAAAATATCGTATCATTACCAGTCATAATGATAACATTTATTGGCTCTATTACTTACTTATTATTTAGCTGTAATATGAATAAATACAGTTAAGTCATGCTTCTTGAAAATATATAGAGCGTCACATGAGTGACTGCCTGATGAGTGAAGAGAATCATCTTTCTATCTTCCAAGCTGTAATGTCTATTAACTTCAGGATATCATAGTTAGGGATGGCCTGGGAGACTATCATCCTCATTTTTCCATAGTCATTTTGTGTTAGTTTCCATACTCAAACCAGCTCCCACCCCAACACCAACTAGCATTTTTGGATCTACTTTCCATTGGCACTGGCATTAGCTCTCACTATGATAGCATGGGCCTTACAACTGAAGCAGGCCAGCCTCATCCCAGCTTCCTCACTGTCACCTCTGTGACATTAGACAATCTTTAGGCTGTCCCAATTTACTCAAAGACTAGATTAGGTCTTTACTCATCTCCAGAGCCACCTTGGGCTTCTTTGTCCTGATTAACTCTCTACTCTCTTTGAACAGTCAGCACATTGCCATACTTTATTAGCATTTTCCAAGTAATTTTTCTATGGGATTTTATCTTAGATTTGAATGGGGATTAATAGGCCAAATGTGTGTAGATAATGCTCCGTTTTATACTTGGAGATTCATGATACACATTTGCCTTAAAGTTTCTTAGACACTTTATAATAAAGGCACACCTCTTTGAAACTGCTTAGCTCAATCATCCACGGTTTACTGATCATGGAAACCTATACCCTTTTCACCACTCAGTACACATACTAGCATCCTTGGAATCCAATTTGGGGAATGTTAGATCATACAGAGACTCTCTGATTATTTCATGGATATTTGTTTTGTTTATTGGTTCAGTTCCCAAGCTCAGTAAAGGTGAGGGCTGCATTGTATTGTTCTTCTGATCTCTAACAGCGGTTAGTTCACTGATTTAAATGCAGCATGCAATCAGTTGATTATAATTTGTAATTAAAAGCATGAAGAAGCATCTTATTGATTGAACAGAAGTATATTAAGAATGACCCTAACTTTGGAATTTAAATCAAACTATTGTACGGATTTGTCATATTACTTTAGGTAAATGACCATTAGGTCATCTCTCATAATCACCTAGTCATCTGTAGAATGGGAAACCTATTTATAGCACTCTATTTCTGTCTAAAAAGCTACTTAGCAGAAGGCTTAGGGGCTTGATAAATGTTAATTCTCTTACTTTTTTGTCTAAAACTTAATGAAAATAATTTTTAAGTGCAATGAGATGAATTCTTACTCTGTAAATTTCATGACTAAATTCAGCAGGGAATTTTCTCTTATTTTAAATGACCTAAATCAGTGGCTGAACATAAAAATAACTCGGGAATTTGTTAAATATACCAACCCTTGGATGTCAACCAGGTGTTCTGAATTCAAAGTTGCAGAAATTTGGACCTCTATTTCTAACAAATTGCCTAAATTATATTATGTAATGGTCCATATCTTGCTTTTGGGATTCCCTGATCTATGTGTTGGAATGGATATTTCTCCATTTTACCTCATTGATTTCCCATGTGTGACCACAGTCATAGTTCAATTCTTTAATAGTCTAGTCATTAAAATATACAAGGCTGTGGTTTGGATTGAGTATGGTACAAGAACACATGCATTTATCTCCTCTGGTTACTGCTGATAACCCAATGAAATGAGAGTAAAGGCATGAAATAAATATAGACCTACCAGGATGAGAAAGGAGAAGAGACAATAGCAGATGAGAGCTGTCAGTGTATATTGGAAGATGAAGCAGAGATAAAAGAGTGGACCCTGATGAGAATGAAACTGAGGAGAGAAAGCCAGGAGACTAGGTGCTGGCAGAGGGGGATCCTGATGAAAAGTGGACAGTTCAGTTATCAGACACTCAGAAATGCTCAGCAATTGGAAACACCAGTCTGTACAAAGAAAATCAGTTGTCAGGAAAAATTAAATGCCAAGATCCTCACCCCACTTCTTCATGTTAACTCACTCCTTTTCTCTTCTCCTCCCCCAGAGAAGTTCTGGAACACCAGACACAGCAGGCAACATGACTGAGGCACCAGTCTGAGAAAAGAGTAATTAAGCATATACCCAGCACTCTGAGTTGCTCTAGTGCTCTTTTCCTAAATGCATGACTGGATTCATACTCCCTAGAGATACTTCTATCCCCTCCTATGGAAACACATTACCAGATCACCCTACAGTGTAATACACTAGTCTGTAGCTTGGCCCATGTGCAGTGGGGATCCCAGTAGCTAATGCCTTACTATTAAAATTGGTGGACAGCAAAAGACCCCCAAAATATGTGTGTTAAGTCTTCTGTATGAAAGTGAGATCAAAGCACACAAAGAAACAAACACAAAATGTAAAAGACGAATTAAGGCAACAACATTAGTTGCATTTAAAATTGACATTCTTGGGGCGCCTGGGTGGCGCAGTCGGTTAAGCGTCCGACTTCAGCCAGGTCACGATCTCGCGGTCCGTGAGTTCGAGCCCCGCGTCAGGCTCTGGGCTGATGGCTCGGAGCCTGGAGCCTGTTTCCGACTCTGTGTCTCCCTCTCTCTCTGCCCCTCCCCCGTTCATGCTCTGTCTCTCTCTCTGTCCCAAAAATAAATAAAAAAAAACGTTGAAAAAAAAAAAAAATTTTAAAATTGACATTCTTGGAAAAGTAAGAAGAAGACCTCTTGAGAACAAAAAAAGAACACTTGGTAATGATAATTTTAGTAAGTGAAATTTAGGATAGTAAGAGGATTAGAAGATAATTTCACAAAACATACATTAGGACTGCAGCAAAAAAAAAAAAAAAAAAAAAAAAAAAAAGGAAAAAGGAAAAAAGGTGAGACCATCAGAATGTTCATCTGGGAGCTCCAAAACTCACCCAATAGTGTTACAGAAAAGGAGGACAGAGAAAACAGTATGGGGAAATGCCACAAGAAAATCTCTCAGACCTGAGACTAACAAGGATAAAGACAGATCCTACTTTACAGAGGAAAGGACAATGCAGCAGCTCATGTACAAAAGGTTCGGTATCAGAATTACATTGAGCCAACACTGAAAGATAAAAAATACAGAGAAATGCTTTTACTAAGGGAGAATATTAAACTCTGACTTAAGAAATTATGTTTAAATTTTTTTTTTAATCTTTATTTATTTTTGAGAGAGAGAGAGAGAGAGCTGTGAGCTGTCAGAGAGCTATGAGAGACAGCTCTAAACTATCAGCACAGAGCCAGACGCGGGGCTCAAACTCACAATCAGTGAGTTCATGACCTGAGCCAAAGTCAGACGCTCAACTGACTGAGCCACCCAGGCACCCCAAGAGATTATGTTGAATAAGGACTTTATGACAAGGAAAATATTGTACATTTTTGCTTTTTGAACCTTTGCCAGGAAGCTGTTGCATATGTGTTTTACCAAAATAGGAAAACAAACCAAGTAAGAGAGAAAACCTTGGAATTTAGCAAGAAACAGAGCATTCTTGTGGAGAAGTTCCAGCTGAGAGTGATGGGAAATTCCAGGATGAAAGCTTTGAATAGCAGGTTTAGAGAAAAAACAACCATTTGGAATAGGAAGGCAGAAGTCTCTAAGGGAAGTTGCCCAGGGGAAAAATGGAAATGATGTATTTGGCCTCTTTGAAAAAACATGCAGAGGGGGTTTTTGTATGTTGTAGGAAGAACCATATTAAAAAATATGATGGCATGGGGCACCTGGGTGGCTCAGTCGGTTATGCGTTGACTTCTGCTCAGGTCATGATCTCGCGGTTTGTGAGTTCGAGCCCCACATCGGGCTCTGTGCAGACAGGTCAAAGCCTGGAGCCTGCTTCAGATTCTGTGTCTCCCTTCTCTCTGCCTGTCCCATGCTCATGCTCTGTTGACCTCTGTCTCTGTATAATAAATAAACGTTAAAAAAAATGAAAAAAAAAGCATGATGGCCTTAATATAGACAATACCCAAATTCTGATGATTTATTTAGTTGGTAATTACTACATAAATAAATTAGAAGAATGGGTGTATAGCAAGCAGATGTTGATGGAAATGGTGGAGAATGACGTAAGGAAGGTAAAGCCTTATGAACTACATATGATGTTTACAATTGGTAAATTCAGAAATAGCAATATGGACATGCTGTGATGATCTCTGGCAACAAATAGTAGAAGGGTTAAACATGGTTAACTAGGATAAGGAGAGTGATAGAGGGTGGTTGAATGAAAATACATACTTGTTTCCAATCTATCTTCTGTTATTATTTGTTACTATTAAAAACTCTGTGTATTACTCTGGCTGTAAATAAAAATTGTTTTTATTTTATTTTATTTTATTTTATTTTATTTTATTTTATTTTGTTTTATTTTGTTTTGAGAGACAGAGAGAGCAGGGGGGAGCAGAAAGACAGGGAGACACAGAATCCCAAGCAGGTTCCCCACTGTCAGCACAGAGCCCGATGTGGGGCTCAAACTCATAGAACTGTGAGATCATGACCTGAGCCGAAATCAAGAGTCTGATGCTTAACTGTTGACTGAGCCATCTAGGTGCCCCTAAAAATAATTTTAAATGTACAAGTCTGTTAATTGGTAGCATCACATACTCTCCCCACTCTCCTTCCTGGAAAATAGGAAAGGGAGACAGAGAGAGAGAGAGAGAGAGAGAGAGAGAGGGAATGAAACATGAAATTTTACTTCTGCTGAGAGGTTTTCCAAAACTTGCTAGTGTGTTGATCTGCATGACAGTTCACAGCATTAGAGAATCAGAGAATTAGGTTTCTGTGCTATATTTATTTTTAACTATCATAAGATCTTGTTATAAATGAAAAATACTTCAATAGGGACTCTTAAGGCAATTGTTCTTTAGAGATAGTATCTACAAAATGTGATTATCTCTAATGGCATTATCCTAGGAGGTAATAAACCAGAGCAGGCTCCTACTGAGAGAGTCCTTTAAGGTAATTTAGAGAGGAAGATGTGTGTGGTTATCTCCAAACTAATGGAGGAAATTTTTTTTTAAATTGGTCATTCAAGGCACATAATGATTCTCTCATGTGTTCTGAAAAGCAAGATTGAAAACTAGGTGAAAACGAGAATCAACGGATACAGAACAGCATATTCTTTTTAAATGTAGGTTTTGTTACTATTCAGGTATGGTGAGGTTGATGGGTCAGGAGACAACTGCCATCACAATGAGTTTGTTATTCACAGTTCCCAAGAAGAGGGGGCATGTTACACCACATGGGCCACACAGGGAAATGCCAGTGTCAGTCAGAAGGCAGAGGGAACGAGGGGAAATCATGAGCCAGACCCTGTATTGTCATTTTCATGGGTAAGGGAGGCAAAACAGGGCAAGTGCAGTTGGGATTGGCTGGTTTAACTAATTCCCACAGACTTTGGCCTACAGGGTATCTCTAGTTGTCTGGTACCTGGTCCTGGATAATTAGGACAGAAGAATATTGCCTCCTGAAGTAGAAGAGCCAGGCAGAGGAGAGGAGATGGTTTAGTTTGGAGTGGGCTCTAGATTAGTTTGTTTGCGTATGAAAGACATGTTCCAAGAGTGAGTTGTTTGTTATTTCTAAGAATTGGCTAGCCCTGGGGGCATAGTCTTTTCCCTGTCAGTAAAGACCCAGATGACTCAGAGCATCAAGAATACAGAAAATAAGAAACATAGGCAATATACAAGTGAACCAGAAGGAAGACAAAGATGCAGGAATAGGACAAAAAGGAAAGAGGAATGAATATTAGTTTTAGGAGGCTGTCAGAAATAATTAGGTCTTTAGCCTTTAAGGCGCCAGTCCAAGCAGAACAGGGTTGCTGATGGAGGTAACATGGATCCAGCCAAGATCTCCTGAGTAAAACCTTACTAGCTCAGACATGAATCAGCCCCAAGGTGACATAAAAGGTGAACCTATTTAAAAAAGAGAACATGACATTGGACAACTCAAACTAATTGAACAAAATTTGGGCACATTTTGGTATACCACATTCTCTGCTGGACACTGCACGGCACACAGACATGAGTCAAATGGAGGCTATTTCTTCACGGATTACGATACAGCTTCGAAGAGATGTGACATAAAACAGCAGTTAAATAATTCAAGTGCCTTGGTGATATTACACACAAAGGAAACAGGGCAGAGGTGGCAAGTAGGTGCCATCTTCCATCCTGGACTTCCTGGCAGACATCACTAACACCCCATGATGCTCTTAATCTCTCAGGTCTCATCTGTGCTTTCTTCTCCGTGGAGTCTCCATGAGCCATGGTCAGTAAATCAAAGTTAACTCACTTGCTATTCTTCAGTAGATGTTCTAAGGAGGGAGTTTGAAGACCAGGAGCACCTTTCCAGAAGTTATGTTTAAGTGACCTTAAGGATGGTATCCTGAATGAGATTTGTGGGCAAAGTGGTTTTCACAGCTCAGGCAGCAGGAAGAAATGTATGGTGGCTGGGAAGTTTGGAAAACTACATGAATACTAATTACACAGTCTGGATGGAATTTAGGCTATGTGTGAAGAACGGATGACAGATAAAGCCAAAAAGAGTTCGGTTGGGCCACACTGAATGCCAGATGCAAAGGTTATAAAATTAAAGTAGCTGAAATTCCCTGTGTGGTACCAATGTTCCCAGCAATGTATTCTTCTAAGTGAACGTTAAGATATATATGTAAATCTTATATATATGTGTATATATATATATATATATATATATATATATATATACATACACACACACATATGTATACATAAACACACATATATACATATGTTTATATTCAAATGCAAATATTTCAGACATTGTATATAATAAGCAAGATATATTGTACATTATATATTTATTGTATACTATTTATATATATTTGTTAATATATTTATTATATAGTATGTATTAAATATATCTTATATGTTTATATTAACATGTGTATAATATTTAATACACATATTTCTTATAATATGTGTGTTATGTACATAAAATAAACATTTTTATAATTTCCTACATTATAGACAAAAAACAGAGTCATAAAATAACCTGCTTAAGTGTCACAGTCAATTAAGGGCAAGGTGTGGATTTAAAAGTAAGTAGGCTTACTCTGGAGGCTAAACTGTTAACCATTATACTGTACTGCATTCTAATGTTTTGTATTTATATTTAATTGGTAGATACTGAGGAGCTATCAATTTCTAAAGTAGCTATTGAAGCAATTAGACATGGGGTTTAGGAAGCCCTGTCTGGAAGTAGTATATAAATAATTAGGTAGTGATAGTAGTGGAAGGAAATCACCAGACTGTGTGATTTTGCCAAACTGTAATATAGAAATGGTTTTATGAATTGTCTTATTAATAATTAAGAACCTCCAAATTCCATTTCCCCCAGGGATACTATTGCATGCATAAAGATAGGAGTAAGAACTAGCAGCAAATATTCGAAAAAGGAATTGAAAAGCATCTGTCATATCTATATGCAGTGTGAAGTGAATTCCTGAGTCTCTCAGCTTCTAATCACATGAGCCAAATTTGTGACTGCAGAGGTGACCCATTAACATGCTTCATTCAAGTAGATGAGGAATCCATGGGGGGAGGAAAGGTGATTCAGCCAGTCTTTGAATGACAGTGTGTCTGCCCTTGTGAATTTAAATAAAGTAGGACAATCACCTTATCCTAATGCAGGAAATCGTTGCTTAGATTTTCTGTGTGGAATCGCACATAGGAGCTCCTTTTCTTTTACTGTCTAGAATTGTTCCTTGATACCAGGTAGATGAGCACAGGAAGTTGTCTTCCTGAGTAGTTTGGGAAAGCCTGAATTGATCTTTCTTTTTTTATTTTTTTTATTTTTTTATTTTTTTTTTATTTTTTAATATATGAAATTTACTGTCAAATTGGTTTCCATACAACACCCAGTGCTCATCCCAAAAGGTGCCCTCCTCAATACCCATCACCCACCCTGCCCTCCCTCCCACCCCCCATCAACCCTCAGTTTGTTCTCAGTTTTTAACAGTCTCTTATGCTTTGGCTCTCTCCCACTCTAACCTCTTTTTTTTTTTTTTTTTTTCCCTTCCCCTCCCCCATGGATTTCTGTTACGTTTCTCAGGATCCACATAAGAGTGAAACCATATGGTATCTGTCTTTCTCTGTATGGCTTATTTCACTTAGCATCACACTCTCCAGTTCCATCCACGTTGCTACAAAAGGCCATATTTCATTTTTTCTCATTGCCACGTAGTATTCCATTGTGTATATAAACCACAATTTCTTTATCCATTCATCAGTTGATGGACATTTAGGCTCTTTCCATAATTTGGCTATTGTTGAGAGTGCTGCTATAAACATTGGGGTACAAGTGCCCCTATGCATCAGTACTCCTGTATCCCTTGGATAAATTCCTAGCAGTGCTATTGCTGGGTCATAGGGTAGGTCTATTTTTAATTTTCTGAGGAACCTCCACACTGCTTTCCAGAGCGGCTGCACCAATTTGCATTCCCACCAACAGTGCAAGAGGGTTCCCGTCTCTCCACATCCTCTCCAGCATCTATAGTCTCCTGATTTCTTCATTTTGGCCACTCTGACTGGCATGAGGTGGTATCTGAGTGTGGTTTTGATTTGTATTTCCCTGATGAGGAGCGACGTTGAACATCTTTTCATGTGCCTGTTGGCCATCCGGATGTCTTCTTTAGAGAAGTGTCTATTCATGTTTTCTGCCCATTTCTTCACTGGGTTATTTGTTTTTCGGGTGTGGAGTTTGATGAGCTCTTTATAGATTTTGGATACTAGCCCTTTGTCCGATGTGTCATTTGCAAATATCTTTTCCCATTCCGTTGGTTGCCTTTTAGTTTTGTTGGTTGTTTCCTTTGCTGTGCAGAAGCTTTTTATCTTCATAAGGTCCCAGTAATTCACTTTTGCTTTTAATTCCCTTGCCTTTGGGGATGTGCCGAGTAAGAGATTGCTACGGCTGAGGTCAGAGAGGTCTTTTCCTGCTTTCTCCTCTAAGGTTTTGATGGTTTCCTGTCTCACATTCAGGTCCTTTATCCATTTTGAGTTTATTTTTGTGAATGGTGTGAGAAAGTGGTCTAGTTTCAACCTTCTGCATGTTGCTGTCCAGTTCTCCCAGCACCATTTGTTAAAGAGACTGTCTTTTTTCCATTGGATGTTCTTTCCTGCTTTGTCAAAAATGAGTTGGCCATACGTTTGTGGGTCTAGTTCTGGGGTTTCTATTCGATTCCATTGGTCTATGTGTCTGTTTTTATGCCAATACCATGCTGTCTTGATGATGACAGCTTTGTAGTAGAGGCTAAAGTCTGGGATTGTGATGCCTCCTGCTTTGGTCTTCTTCTTCAAAATTACTTTGGCTATTCGGGGCCTTTTGTGGTTCCATATGAATTTTAGGATTGCTTGTTCTAGTTTCAAGAAGAATGCTGGTGCAATTTTGATTGGGATTGCATTGAATGTGTAGATAGCTTTGGGTAGTATTGACATTTTGACAATATTTATTCTTCCAATCCATGAGCAGGGAATGTCTTTCCATTTCTTTATATCTTCTTCAATTACCTGCATAAGCTTTCTATAGTTTTCAGCATACAGATCTTTTACATCTTTGGTTAGATTTATTCCTAGGTATTTTATGCTTCTTCGTGCAATTGTGAATGGGATCAGTTTCTTTATTTGTCTTTCTGTTGCTTCATTGTTAGTGTATAAGAATGCAACTGATTTCTGTACATTGATTTTGTATCCTGCAACTTTGCTGAATTCATGTATCAGTTCTAGCAGACTTTTGGTGGAGTCTATCGGATTTTCCATGTATAATATCATGTCATCTGCAAAAAGCGAAAGCTTGACTTCATCTTTGCCAATTTGGATGCCTTTGATTTCCTTTTGTTGTCTGATTGCTGATGCTAGAACTTCCAGCACTATATTAAACAACAGCGGTGAGAGTGGGCATCCCTGTCGTGTTCCTGATCTCAGGGAAAAAGCTCTCAGTTTTTCCCCATTGAGGATGATGTTAGCTGTGGGCTTTTCATAAATGGCTTTTATGATCTTTAAGTATGTTCCTTCTATCCCGACTTTCTCAAGGGTTTTTATTAAGAAAGGGTGCTGGATTTTGTCAAAGGCCTTTTCTGCATCGATTGACAGGATCATATGGTTCTTCTCTTTTTTTTTGTTAATGTGATGTATCACGTTGATCGATTTGCGAATGTTGAACCAGCCCTGCATCCCAGGAATGAATCCCACTTGATCATGGTGAATAATTCTTTTTATATGCTGTTGAATTCGATTTGCTAGTATCTTATTGAGAATTTTTGCATCCATATTCATCAGGGATATTGGCCTGTAGTTCTCTTTTTTTACTGGGTCTCTGTCTGGTTTAGGAATCAAAGTAATACTGGCTTCATAGAATGAGTCTGGAAGTTTTCCTTCCCTTTCTATTTCTTGGAATAGCTTGAGAAGGATAGGTATTATCTCTGCTTTAAACGTCTGGTAGAACTCCCCTGGGAAGCCATCTGGTCCTGGACTCTTATTCGTTGGGAGATTTTTGATAACCGATTCAATTTCTTCACTGGTTATGGGTCTGTTCAAGCTTTCTATTTCCTCCTGATTGAGTTTTGGAAGAGTGTGGGTGTTTAGGAATTTGTCCATTTCTTCAAGGTTGTCCAATTTGTTGGCATATAATTTTTCATAGTATTCCCTGATAATTGTTTGTATCTCTGAGGGATTGGTTGTAATAATTCCATTTTCATTCATGATTTTATCTATTTGGGTCATCTCCCTTTTCTTTTTGAGAAGGCTGGCTAGAGGTTTGTCAATTTTGTTTATTTTTTCAAAAAACCAACTCTTGGTTTCGTTGATCTGCTCTACAGTTTTTTTAGATTCTATATTGTTTATTTCTGCTCTGATCTTTATGATTTCTCTTCTTCTGCTGGGTTTAGGCTGCCTTTGCTGTTCTGCTTCTATTTCCTTTAGGTGTGCTGTTTGATTTGGTATTTGGGATTTTTCTTGTTTCTTGAGATAGGCCTGGATTGCAATGTATTTTCCTCTCAGGACTGCCTTCGCTGCGTCCCAAAGAGTTTGGATTGTTGTATTTTCGTTTTCGTTTGTTTCCATATATTTTTTAATTTCTTCTCTAATTGCCTGGTTGACCCACTCATTCGTTAGTAGGGTGTTCTTTAACCTCCATGCTTTTGGAGGTTTTCCAGACTTTTTCCTGTGGTTGATTTCAAGCTTCATAGCATTGTGGTCTGAAAGTATGCATGGTATAATTTCAATTCTTGTAAACTTATGAAGGGCTGTTTTGTGACCCAGTATATGATCTATCTTGGAGAATGTTCCATGTGCACTCGAGAAGAAAGTATATTCTGTTGCTTTGGGATGCAGAGTTCTAAATATATCTGTCAAGTCCATCTGATCCAATGTATCATTCAGGGCCCTTGTTTCTTTATTGACTGTGTGTCTAGATGATCTATCCATTTCTGTAAGTGGGGTGTTAAAGTCCCCTGCAATGACCACATTCTTATCAATAAGGTTGCTTATGTTTATGAGTAACTGTTTTATATATCTGGGGGCTCCGGTATTTGGCGCATAGACATTTATAATTGTTAGCTCTTCCTGATGGATAGACCCTGTAATTATTATATAATGCCCTTCTTCATCTCTTGTTACAGCCTTTAATTTAAAGTCTAGTTTGTCTGATATAAGTATGGCTACTCCAGCTTTCTTTTGGCTTGCAGTAGCATGATAAATAGTTCTCCATCCCCTCACTCTCAATCTAAAGGTGTCCTCAGATCTCAAATGAGTCTCTTGTAGACAGCAAATAGATGGGTCTTGTTTTTTTATCCATTCTGATACCCTATGTCTTTTGGTTGGCGCATTTAATCCATTTACATTCAGTGTTATTATAGAAAGATACGGGTTTAGAGTCATTGTGATGTCTGTATGTTTTATGCTTGTAGTGATGTCTCTGGTACTTCGTCTCACAGGATCCCCCTTAGGATCTCTTGTAGGGCTGGTTTCGTGGTGACAAATTCCTTCAGTTTTTGTTTGTTTGGGAAGACCTTTATCTCTCCTTCTATTCTAAATGACAGACTTGCTGGATAAAGGATTCTCGGCTGCATATTTTTTCTGTTTAGCACACTGAAGATATCGTGCCAAGCCTTTCTGGCCTGCCAAGTTTCAAAGGAGAGATCAGTCACGAGTCTTATAGGTCTCCCTTTATATGTGAGGGCACGTTTATCCCTTGCTGCTTTCAGAATTTTCTCTTTATCCTTGTATTTTGCCAGTTTCACTATGATATGTCGTGCAGAAGATCGATTCAAGTTACGTCTGAAGGGAGTTCTCTGTGCCTCTTGGATTTCAATGCCTTTTTCCTTCCCCAGTTCAGGGAAGTTCTCAGCTATAATTTCTTCAAGTACCCCTTCAGCACCTTTCCCTCTCTCTTCCTCCTCTGGGATACCAATTATGCGTATATTATTTCTTTTTAGTGTATCACTTAGTTCTCTAATTTTCCCCTCATACTCCTGGATTTTTTTATCTCTCTTTCTTTCAGCTTCCTCTTTCTCCATAACTTTATCTTCTAGTTCACCTATTCTCTCCTCTGCCTCTTCAATCCGAGCCGTGGTGGTTTCCATTTTGTTTTGCATTTCGTTTAAAGCGTTTTTCAGCTCCTCGTGACTGTTCCTTAGTCCCTTGATCTCTGTAGCAAGAGATTCTCTGCTGTCCTGTATACTGTTTTCAAGCCCAGCGATTAATTTTATGACTATTATTCTAAATTCACTTTCTGTTATATTATTTAAATCCTTTTTGATCAGTTCATTAGCTGTTGTTATTTCCTGGAGATTCTTCTGAGGGGAATTCTTCCGTTTGGTCATTTTGGATAGTCCCTGGAGCGGTGAGGACCTGCAGGGCACTTCCCCCGTGCTGTGGTGTATAACTGGAGTTGGTGGGTGGGGCCGCAGTCAGACCTGATGTCTGCCCCCAGCCCACCGCTGGGGCCACAGTCAGACTGGTGAGTGCCTTCTCTTCCCCTCTCCTAGGGGCGGGATTCACTGTGGGGTGGCGTGGCCCGTCGGGGCTACTTGCACACTGCCAGGCTTGTGGTGCTGGGGATCTGGCGTATTAGCTGGGGTGGGTAGGCAAGGTGCACGGGGGCGGGAGGGGCAGGCTTAGCTCGCTTCTCCTTAGGTGATCCACTTCAGGAGGGGCCCTGTGGCAGCGGGAGGGAGTCAGATCCGCTGCCGGAGGTTTGGCTCCGCAGAAGCACAGAGTTGGGTGTTTGCGCGGAGCGAGCAAGTTCCCTGGCAGGAACTGGTTCTCTTTGGGATTTTGGCTGGGGGATGGGCGGGGGAGATGGCGCTGGCGAGCGCCTTTGTTCCCCGCCAAGCTGAGCTCTGCCGTCCGTCCGGGGGCTCAGCAGCTCTCCCTCCCTTTGTCCTCCAGCCTTCCCGCTTTCTGAGCAGAGCTGTTAACTTATGACCTCCCAGACGCTAAGTCGCGCTTGCTGTCAGAACACAGTCCGTCCGGCCCCTCCGCTTTTGCCAGCCCGACTCGGGGGCTCTGCTTGGCTGGCGAGCCGCCCCTCCGCCCCGGCTCCCTCCCGCCAGTCCGTGGAGCGCGCACCGCCTCGCCGCCCTTCCTACCCTCTTCCGTGGGCCTCTCGTCTGCGCTTGGCTCCGGAGACTCCGTTCTGCTAATCCTCTGGCGGTTTTCTGGGTTTTAGGCAGGTGTAGGTGGAATCTAAGTGACCAGCAGGACGCGTGGTGAGCCCAGCCTGTGCCGGGTCCCGTGGCGACTGAATTGATCTTTCTGAAGCTGTTAACAAGTCTCTACTGCCAGTGCCATAGGTGGATAATAGGTCAGGCAATATTTCTGATTGGTGAACAAAATCACCCTTTTTATGAGAATGTCACAAAAGCTACTATAGTGGGAAGTTCACAGGGTCTACTTGACTGTTTTTCTTGCCCCAGGACCTTAAAAATGGGATGTATAGATCAAGATTTCAATTCTTGATGATGATCTTGCTTGCTCCTGTCAAGATAGATAGGAGAAGCCTGGGCATCAGATGGTACTCGCTAAGCATTTCCATGGAAATCATCCATGATAACCCCATTTCTGTATGTATTCAGTGATCTGAAGAGCAGAAGTTAGCAGGAATTAAGGCGTGGAGATCGCAATTTATGGGGCAGAGCATGTTGATTTGGGTGTTACAAGTGTTAGACACAAACTTGTGAGGAATGTGTGCCAGATGATATGACCAACCTTTCAAATTAATCATCTCTCAGTAACTATACTCATACCCTCAATACCATGAAGAAATTGCACTCTGGGAAAGATGACATACTCTGTCTTTTCCCTATCTCTATACTGAAGGAATTTCTAGCATAGATTTTGTAAGGATGTAATGAATTTGTACATATCTCTCTCTGAACTAGAATTCCATGAGAATAAGTATTGTGGCTTGTTCACTGTTGTACCCATATAGCTTATCATCAAGTCTGTGTGCTCAGTGAAAATGAAAACTGGCATTAATTCAACATATGCTTTTTGAGAACCTATAACATTCCCTTAGCCTGCTCTTATGTCCTCACCTTCTCCATTTCATTTAGTTCATCTTGAACAAAATATACCACCTTAAAGTGCTTTAATTGGTTTGTAAATTGCATTTTTGAAAATTCTAAATGCAGCTAAGTAGTAACTACATGCTCATTGCGCAAAATCTAAATCATACATGATATGCAGTTAAACCAGAAAGTCTTTTTTTGCCCTTCCTCTTTATCTGTCCTCCTAATTCCTGCCTCCCTGGTGGCCTCTGTGATTGGTTTGAGGAAGGTATCTTTCCAACAGTGGCTTATTTTGGACAATTTCAAGTTACTGTCATAGTCCAGGAAGTTCCAGATCTGTCTACTCTATGCAGATGTAGAGCATGGAGCAGTGAGAGGCTGCCAACTGTTGGTTCCTGGTCTGCAACAAGATTGCACAGAAATAAAGAATCCAGAAAATTTTAGAGCAATTTGATAGTCATTTTTGTGTCTCTTGAATTTAATAAATGATAACCTAGAGTTTTGTTAATTTTGTATATCTTTTTTATTTCATTTTTACTAGTAACTTATGTTTATTATTGTATTTTTTAAAGGTTCAGTCCATAATAGATTAGGAAAGAAAAAAAAAACGGATCTTCTATCATTGCTAGTCTGAGAAGTACTGTTCCAGATCATTTGTAGCAGAAATCACTGCCTTAAAAGCAATATATAGTAGACATTGTTCTTTGTATTTTTCACTCCTGTTGGAGGCAAATAGTAGTTTGATATGATTTATATATTCATAAGTCAGAGATTTGGAAGTTAGGGTTTTCTCAGAAGTAGTTTCTATAGCTCATGTACAGAGCACCATAAAACAAAATAGGAGTCTGATACTTGGGACCAAGTTATGGCCTCTCTGGGCCTGATAACTTTGAGTACCTTAGGCATCAAGTTTTATATTATTACCCAGAACACTGCATTAATGTGATTTGGGGATTATTGATTTTAATGAATATTTTCACTACATTTTTTTTCTTAGTAGCTTTGCTGTGGACCATTAAGAACTCTTAGGCTATTTCTAGACACCCTAACTTACCTTGTGCTCAATTTGGGTGTCACTGAGGCAGGAAAGTGCATAGTATTTCACTTCTAAAGATAAGGAGGAATTTCTCTGGCTATGACTATGTGGTAGACCAAGAAGGAGAGTTGTGTGGCTCAGACACAGGCAATATCTTATCCAGAGATGAGGGAATAACTGATGCTGTTCTGCATAAATGGCTCTCAGTTCCCTTTTCCCATCAAAGAGTATCTACGTGAAGGAAGGCATAAAGAAGGAAGTTATTACTTTGACCTGGACATCTAGCTCCCTGTGATAATAATGTAGGATTTCTCATTATTAACATTAGCAACAAGCTAGTATTTAATGAACACTTACTCTTGTCATACACCATGTTAAATCCTTTACATATTTTATTTCATTGAAGCCCTACAACATCCCATGACATGTGTTCTCCCATTTTACCGAAAAACAGAATAGAGGTCAATAGGAGAGCTAATATTTAAAAGGAGATCAGTTGGACTCCAAAGAATTCTGTTAAACATGATTATAATCCTAGTGCTCTACTGTTTTTTTTTTTACATCTTTGGGGGTACTATCTCATATTTAAGTAGGGGGGGCTGTGAATAACTTTAGAGTGACGTGTTATAGCATAGGAATAATTGACAGTCTTACAGACCTCATGACCTAATTCAGGGGTTGTCAATCTTTTTCTATAAAGACCCATATAGTAAATATTTTAGAGTTTGCAGGCCGTATAGTCTCTGTTGCAACTACTGAACTCTGATGTTATAGCTTGAAAGCAACGATAGATGATATAAAAACGAATGGAGGTAGGCGTGTTCCAATAAAACTTTATTTGCAAAAACAGGTGGCAGTCCAGATTTGGCCCACTGGCCATAGTTTTCCGATCCTGGAATATATAGTTTTTATGTTTATTTAATTTTAGAGAGAGAGTATGTGTGTTCACGAGCAGGGGAGGGACAGAGAGAGGGGAGAGAAAGAATATTAAGCGATCTCTGCACCATCAGCACAGAGCCCAATGTGGGGCTTGAAGTCAGAAACCATGATATCTTGACCTGAGCCAAAATCAAGAGTCAGAAACTTAACTGACTGAGCTACCCAGGCACCCCTGGAATATATAGTTTTATAAAGGATATTCCTTAGACCAAGAATGGGTATGGACTTGTCATAGGCCAAAGAGACTGTAATGATAGTGACTGATGCCTTTCATACTTCAAACTCCATGTCTTCTTGTTGATCACCTGACTCCTCCCTCTGATGATTCTTAAGCATTTTTTAAATGATAAACAATACATAATATTTTTTGATATCTGTATATGTAAAGAGATATACCCCTGTTGGTACATAAGGTTGCAATGTACTTTTTTACCTCCTACTCAGAAAAGGTTATTTGAGTACAAGTGAGTGAGGACCATGATAACACAGAAATAACTTTGAATTTATTCTGATTTATTAAAAGATGGTAAAGCACTCACACACTTCAGAAACTTGTCATGAAAATTACTTGGAGTGCATTTTCCAACTGATTGTGATTTTTGGACACAGTAGTGAATCATGATTTGAAGAGCTGCTATGGTCTTCTTCAGTGTCATGTGTAAAAACATATATTTTTATTGATATTGATTTTTATTGATATTGATTTTTATTGATATTGATATTATATATCAATATATTGATTCTGTCCATTAATGTCTACTTCTATCTACTTTTTCCACCATCATGTCAATCAGCATCTTTACTTTTGTCACAGAAACTGGTTTTTCAATTACTAAAAATTCTCCTTTATCAAGCCTACAATTATAGCAATCCCTTCTAATTAAAAAATATGAATTTTTAATCTTAAGTGTGTCTTTTCATGGGATGTCCATTGTAAGTGTTCAAAGAACCTAGCCTTCTTCTGGGCAAGCATTAACAAAGGTACTAGTATCCTTTTTTCTTAATTTTCAAAAGGAAAATTGGTAAAGAGTAGAGATCTTTTAACTATGACTTTTTTAACGCTGAATCTGTAAAAGGAAATAGGATTTTTTTTTTGTTGCTTTGTTTGCTTTTCTTAGTGAATAAAATTAGGAGGAAGTCTGTTGCAGCATAAATTCTCATTAAATCCTGTGGGATTCAAGGAGAGTACTCCTTGAGTATTTACATGTTTTTATCCAGAAAAAAAAAAATGACTTCAAACACATAAAAATCCAGTCACAATGTATGCTTTGCATTTTAGGTTTCACATTGTAGTAAAATTCTAGTGAAGATACCATCACTGACTATACTTAAAAAAAAAAAAAAGTTTTCCATAAAGTTTAACACAGAACGTTTATAGTCAAAGACCAAAAAAAGCACAATGTCTTTCTAATGGTGGCATTGATGAATCATTTTCCGATAACCACCTCCTAAATGGGATTCAGCAATTGTTTTTTTCGGGGTAGGAGGGAGTTTCATAACAGATTTTATTTATTTACTTATTTTCCTCATTTTTTAAAATTTAAATCCAAGTTAGTTAACATATAGTATAATATGATTTCAGGAGTAGAATTTAGTGATCCATCCCTTACATATGACATCCAATGCTCATCCCAACAAGTGCCGTCCTTAGTGCCCATCACGCATTTAGCCCATCCATCCACCCAGCACCCCTCCTGCAAACCTCAGTTTGTTCTTTCTATTTAGGAGTTTCTTATTGTTTGTCTCCCTCTCTGTTCTTATCTTATTTTTGCTTCCCTTCCCCTAAGTTCATCTGTCTTGTTTCTTAAATTCCACGAGTGAAATCATGATATTCATCTTTCTCTGACTTATTTCACTTAGCATAATACACTCTAGTTCCATCCACATTGTTACAAATGGCAAGATTTCATTCTTTTTGATAGCCGAGTAATATTCCATTATATATATATATATATATATATATATATATATATATATGCATACCACATCTTCTTTATCCATTTATCAGCCAATGGACGTTTGACTCTTTCCAAACTTTGACTATTATCTATAGCAATTTTTTAAATAGTCACATCTGCAGCAGCTGGCTGGGCCTTAATTGTCTGTGGTACTTAGGGGAAGATCATTCCAAACACAGAGTTTTTCTCCCATCTTTCCAAGGAATGAGAACTGAGACTTTGGCTACCATGATATGGGGAGTAGTATTCCAAACCTTTCTAGAGAAAATGGGCTCAGGAAAAAAATTACATAACTATTAGCATTTGCAGGGATTTATTTAAGTTGTGGTTGTAGCTTCTTAAAGATTTGTGATATGCAGCTGATTTATGGTCCCTGCATTTTCCTCTTTGGTCCTAAATAGGAAACTTGAAAATCATAGGTTTGGAACTACAAAATTCTCTTTTTTGTTTGTGTTCCCCCCGTCCCCCCGCCTTGCCAACCTTGCAACCTCATTTGGAGTTAAATACTTTAATTGTTTTTACTTTTGTGTTTACCTGGTTTCTGGACATCAAAATATTTTGCCAACATGTTTTAGTGCCTCTGAGTGACTCCATGGTACACTTTTTATACTAAAGAGGTGATTTAGACATCTCTAAATATTCAAAGAGTGTACCTGGAGTATTAGAGGCTATAATTGTTGATTAAATCATATTCTGGGCACTTATTTAGCCTATGCTGAAAAAAACTAATTTGAGAGAGAGTGGCACATCTGTTTAAATGGAATGAGTTTTCAAGCTTAGCAAACCCCCAAGGGAGGGTGGTGGTAGAAACTGTAGAGTATACTTTCTGGAGTCAGATGACCTGGGTTACAATCCCATCTCTAGCCTTTTCTCCACTGTGTGGCATTAATAAGTTACTTTCTCTCTCTAAGATTCCATATCCTTTTAGGTAAATAAGGAATGCCAGGAATGTATGCATATCAGCTAGGGTTGTTCTGAAGATAAACAGGCGAACCATATAATGTCCTTAGAGTTCAATAAATACTTGTGAGTCTAAGGTTCAGGAATCCTCAAACATATTTTCTTTTTCATCAAGAGACTCCATTGGAGCTTAGAAATATAGTCACTTAAAATTAAGCTGCTACTCTTCTATTTTATGAGCATAAAGTTAACAAATTTTGAATTAGATCATACTCTGAGATATTTAGAAGTAAAATAACCTTACTCTTTTGACTGGTGTCTTTTGTTCCTCTAAAGGTATTTCCATTTGTTTGGATGTCTTTCTTTATATGGTTCTCCTAAAAGTGCTAAGTGCTCCTGACACCCTTGTATGTTTTGCTGGCATACAGCTGGCATGCTCCCAGTAAACATGCCTTTATCACATGACTTTAATCTAATTGCAAGGGAAGCTGAGAAGTGTTCCACTGTGCCCAGAAAAAGGAAAAGGAAATGGGGTGTAATGAATACTTAACATTGTCACCTCCACCCATTAAACAACAACAACAACAACAAGCCAAAAAACTGTACCATATCCTAACTTGTCATTCTGCTCTGAGTCTTAGGTTTTAGCTCGCAGCAACTGATCAATTAAAAGATTAAATTTTTAAGAATCTGTAGTTTCTAGGTCTTATGTAGACATTAGTTGCTATCTTTTTAAATTTCTATATGATCTTTTTTTGGCTACCACTGAACAAATGTTGTGTATTCATGGTAGGCAGGGTGCTCTGACATTCATTACATAAAGCACAAATTGTCAGTGGTTATGAAATATGAGATTGAAAGTTATTTGCTTCAATACATACTTTTGACAAGATGACATTTTGACTTTAATGACACCAAAAATCCTGATAAAATCATATTAAGACAAAAAAAAAGTGGACTTGACTTTCATTCCCCCAGTCCAGTTCTTTTCTCTGTTTATCTTTTCACAGGCACTTAAAAATTCTTACATTATGTTTAAAAACATCCATTAATTTCCCATTGCCTCTGTATGCCTAAATTTGTTTATAAGGCTTTTCCTTCCCCTGACCGACCTCTGGTTGTTTCTAAATCTGCATTATTCCCCCTGCACAAAGTTTCCCTTTTAGTTGTGCCTGTGTTTGAGTGATGCTACCTACTCTACTAGGAATGTCCCCTCCAAAGATGCCTCTCTGATAGTGTCCCACTGAATATGCAACTCTCTCTCTGCAGTTCCTCTCCAGAATTCTCAAGCCCATGTTGCTTCCTTACTTGTGAGATTCTGGAACTCTGATCTGTTTGTCCTTGAAGATAAAGTCCTTGTCTTCTTCATAATTCATACTCAGAACTGAGGACAGGCTGCATATAGAGTGTGTTTGATAGCTCTTAGTTGGGCAATTTAATGCATTCATATATTTGGTTTTCATTGTTGTTTCACTTATTTTGTTTGGTACTGCATCATTCAGGACACAGTAAATTATTCCGTGACACCCAATAATCTCAATGGCTTATAAAATGAAAGGACACTGTATGTTCTTTGGGGGTGGGCTGCAGCTCTGCTTCATGTTGTATTTACTGTAAGACCTAGGTTGATGAGCAGCCTCTATCAGGAACATTTTGATGGTTGTGTCAGTGGGAGAAGAAACCTGGCACTTGCATCCTGGCCCTAGAGCTTCTACTTAGAAAAGATAGATGCCACTTCTGCCTTCTTCCAATTAAGCACAATGAAACATCTTGACTTCAGAGTAGAAACATATCATTCACCCTCAGGGAGGGATATGCTAAAGAGGGAATTTGGGGCAAATAGTAATACAGTCTACCACTGAGAGATGACCATATATCATCTAGCTCATGTATTTAGTCACTTTTGGTTGCATTTATCCTATCTACCCAACTATTGTGTAAAATGATGTGTAAGAGTAAGAAAGTTCCTTTCAAAAGTTAGCAGCAGGATATCTACAATGAATGAATAACAATAATTTATAGAATTATGAATTATAAGAACACTTCTGATAGCCTGGACAGTAATTTTTATATCATCCCTGAGATGAAATATAGACACATGGGCATTCTTGCTTGTCTTTTGGTATGAATACCTTTCTTTTTATTTCATATTTTCCTAAGTCTGAAGAACAGGGTGTTAAATGAACTCCCTCCATTGGTGATGACTTTCCAGTCTGGTGCATTTCTCCACAGTCTAGTCACTCTTTCGATTCTTGCTACATGTAGCTCAGGCCATTTCAGAGATCTGAATATCTAAGCAGAAACTTCCATAATATAGGGCAATAAAGTAATTACATCCCATCATCATTTGTCCTTCCCTTTTCGATCTGGGTTAGCATCATTAGCTTTAATTTAATAATACCTTCTCTTATTATTGAATACATTTAGAATTCACTTTGTTGGTTATTTTTTTTTAATTTTCACTTTAGTATAACCTCCAAAATGTTTTGTTCGAATTAACTGTATTTCTGATGTACACTTTGCTTCCTCTGTTTATTTTCTCTCTCCCTCATTTTCTTTTTCCTTCTCTTCTCTCCCTTCCTCCATGTCTTTACCTTTCTACCTCTCTGTCTCTCTTCTGTCTTCTCTCTCTTTCTTGTATGCCCTCCTTCCCTCCCTCCCTTCTACATTTCTTTTTCTTTCTTTATCTCTCTCTGCTATTTATTTATTGATTTATTTATTTATTTATTTATTACACTTGTTTATTTTTGAGAGAAAAAGCACAAGTGGGGAGGGGCAGAGAGAGAAGGAGACAGAATCCAAAGCAGGCTCCAGGCTCCGAGCTGTCAGCACAGAGCCTGACGTGGGGCTCGAACTCACAAACTGTGAGATCATGACCCTAGCCGAAGTTGGACGCTTAACTGACTGAGCCACCCAGGTGCCTTTCTCTCTCTCTTTTATTTTTCAGTGGCACATAGATAATGGTTGGGCTTGATAGAATCCATTTCATTTATTGAATGTCTACTGAACACCAGGTACTTTTCTAAGGATGTTGGGGCTTTGGTAACATTAGATAATAATAAGTATGGCACATTTATGCATACAAAATATTGGTTCTGCCTATGGTACAAAAAAAAATGTAAATTAGTGGCTTAAAGGCATTTGGGGCTTTATCCGGAGAATTCAGACATACCTTTTTCTCTGACTCATCCCCAGCAAGGATAAAAAAGAAATGGCTCTACCTCTCCATTTGTACTTATTCTGAATGCACCTGAAATAACTTATCTTTAATAGGCCCAAGCAGCTCACACATTTGCTTTCATTACTGATATTACAGCTCTAGCACCACCTTGGGCCCTTTAAATAGTAAAAAGTACCAGACTCTGTACAGTTCTACTCAAGGCTGTTTTAAAGCAAAGTAATATCAGTTGTCCTCCAGTGGGGTTCAGGCTGATTATTAGTATCCCAGACCCCCTTTCTCTTCAAACTTGTAAAAACTAGTGTCAGGATTTATGTGCAATTGCTCCCCATTGCCAGATGCATGTCCTTATTCTCTCTGCCAGCTCAGTACAGTTTATGTCATAGGATGAATTCATACCCTCATCCATTCATACATTCCACAGATAGTTATGGAGCATCCCTGTGAGATACCCTGTTAGGTGCTAAGGTCCTGCAGTTGAAGATTTAGTTCCTGCCCTCAAGGAAGTGGGTCTGATAGAAGCAGGCTAGGAAATAATCACGTTTAATACAGAGAGATAGATGCTGTGATCCAGGTAAGCCCTGTGGTCTTCTGAAAGTGTAGGAGAAGGTCACCAACTCAGCCTTGGGGAAGTGGTCCTCCAGCAGATAGGGACCTCTGTTAGTCTATTACGTGTTCTATTATCATCATTGCTCTGGCTTGGGGCAGCATTTCTTAAGGTGTGATAGTGAATCTTTAGATTACATCTAGGAGAAAGAGTCTGTTTGTTGCTAGTGTGTGTGCTTGCAGAGAGGATGTTTTTTAAGCAAACGTTTCTTTGACATGTAACAAACCTTAAGAAAAATATGATCTTAAATGTGCAGCTTGGTACATTACACACAATAAGTATGCCAGTTTGCAGAACCTGGATTAGGAAGTAGCACCTTGCCAGCCCCCGCAAGTTCCATTTGTGCCCCTGCCTAAGCATTGCTGCTTTTAGGATGGACACTGTCCTGACTTCTGGCACAGATTAGTTTTGCCTGGTTTTGAACTTTATGTCAGTGCAGTGCTGTCCTACCTCTAGTGCTCTTTGCATCTGTCTTTTCTGAACTATCTTCCACATTTGTGAGATTCATCCCTGTTGTAGGATCAGCTATAAACATACATTTTTAAAAAATAATTACAGTAGACATTTATTTAAAGTAATACATTTGCAGCTCCAGTAGTTCTAAATCATACATTTCAGGTTTACCCAACTTCTTAAAAATATCTGATAGCACCTGCAACCACAGATTTCAACCCCACGATTATTTCTTTGCCCATTTTTCTCTCTCTTTTCTTTCCCAAATAACTTCTTTCAGAAGTTCAAGGTAGAATTTATCCTCCTCATATTTTAGGATATGCTTTCTAGGCAAATCTGCTGCCTCCTGGTCAGGGCCATTGCTAAGTTAATGAGAAACATCCTGTCGTTATACAGATTCTCAGGAAGACTTCTTGTGGCCTCTTTCACATTGTCATTCTCAGATACAGTATCACCTTGCATTAACCCCAATTTATTGAACCCTGCAGCCCTGTCACACCATTTTCGAATACCCTCTAGCCACCAGCTTGATGCTGTAACAGCAGGCCTAAACGTTCTCTGTGATTTGTAGCGTTTGATCTCCGTATTCCATTGTATGTCTATACCACAATTTACTTATTTATTCTGTGTCAAGGAATTTTTGGGTTCTTGGGCTTGCAATACCATTCTCTTCTCCCTTTCAGCTCAGAGTCTTGGCAAGCAGCAATAACCACCTCAGTTTGAATGGCATTGTTTTTGTTATCTTTACCTTTTTGGTTACTTTCTATTTATGGCAGACTATACTAGTGGCTTTCTTTTTAAGTGCTGATATAAAGTTTTCTTTTAAAATAATTTTGATTGAAATAAATGGATGGATGTAAAAAAAAACCTTTCTTTTTTTAAATGTTTATTTTAGAGAGAGAGAGAGAGAGGGCACACATGAACAGGAGAGGGTCGGGGGGGGGGGGGGGGAGACAGAGAATCCCTTTAGGGATTCTCTGCTGAGAGCTAAGAGCCCAACATGGGGCTGGATCTCAGGCACTGTGAGATCAAGACCGGAGCCAAAACGAAGAGTCAGACGCTTAACTGACTGAACCATGCAGATGCCACTAAACAATCTTTTAGAGATAATACGGGTGTAATATTATGACAAATATCATGGAGGTAAGAATCAAAAAAGCTTAGTTTAGGATAAATGTGTTTAGAGATTTGGTGTTTTTTGTTAGAAGGTAATAATTTACATGCCCAGGTGTTTTAGCAATCAACATCCTCAACCAGTTGGTTTAATAATTTATGAGATTGTTTGGGATTAATACAGGCTTGCTTTGTTAAGGTCTAGGGAGTATTTGGAATCAGCATGTCAAGAGTTTGAACAAACCCAGGTATGACCTGTAGCAAGAGACCTGGACACTGGGGAGAGAAAGCAGTTTGATAATGGTGACCACTTGGGAATGGGCTTGATCATCAAGTGGGCTGGAGGAGCAGTGCTAACTCTTCACACTCTTCTCTCTGGATCTCAAGGCCCTGATCCACAGGTTGCATAAGGAAGATCAAAGAACCAACTTGACTTTCACATCTTTCTCACTTCCCTGTGACTTAATAGTAGGAGTTGCAATTTATAGTGCATGTATTATGTGCAAAACACTTTGCAGGGTTTATACCATTTAATTCTTACAACAAACCTGAAAGGAGAGGGCATGTTACTGTGGTAGTCAGAGTATGGCCCCCCAAAATGTCCATATCCACATTGCTGGGATCCAAATACTTTACACTGCAAAGGGGAATTAAGGCTGCAGATGGAACTAAGTTTGCTGGTCAGCCGACCATAGGGAGATTTTCCTGGTTATCTGGGTGAACCCAGTGTAATCTCAAAGATCCTTAAAAGTGAAAGAGAAGGCAAAAGAGAGGGTCAAAGTGAAGTGATGTGAGCAGGACTCAACCTGTTTTGCTGCCTTTGAAGATAGAGGAAGGGGAACAAATGCTGGAAAAAGAAACAGATCCTACTCAGAGAGAACAGAAAAGAACACAGACCTGTGGAGGCCTTCCTTCCTTTTGGGACAGTGAGACCCATATTAAACTTCTGAGCTATAGAAATATAAGATAATATATTTGTGTCCGTTCAGCTCCTAAATTTGTGGTAATTTGTTGTGAAAGCCAAAATAAATTAATCCGGTTACATAAAAGGAACTGGAGCAGAGGCCAGGTAAGGAGCTGATAACTAAAACCGGCTCTATTGGATGCCAGATCTATCTGCCTCCAAAACCAATACTCTTGATTGTTACCTCTTATGATTCAAGACTAGAACACAGGTTGGGTGGTTATATAGTTTAGATATTTTGATTTACACCATGGATGGGCAAAGGAAAATTAGGTAGGCTCCAAAAGTCTGAGAACCAGAAAAGGAAGTTCATCACACGTACAAAAGGACTTAAGATTGATGGGTCTTTCTAATATACTTAGTGTAAGAATGTTCGTGAGGCACTTAACGGAAAAGCCAACTCAAACTGGTTTAACAATAAAGGGGAATTTGGGGCAAAAAATAAAGAATGTGCTGTGGCTTCTAGCTTCATTTTAGATTTGATCCAGCATTGCAGTGAGGTCAGAATTTCCTTGTTTCTTCCTCCATCCCTTCTTCCCTTCCCTCCTTTCTTCCTCCTTCCCTCTCTTTCTCCCTTTCTCATGTCCTTGTTTGTTTTCTTTCTTCCTTCCTACTCTGTCTTTCCTTGTGTTGATTACATTTAAAAGTGATCTCTCCCCTGGTCCCAGGATGGCTGTCTGCATCTCCTGGGATCATGTATTCCCTTTGCACAAAAGCAGGAATGAGAGTGCTTTTGCACCAGCGCTCACAGCAGCAACAACAACAACAACATGAGAGAGAGAGAGAGAGAGAGAGAGAGAGAGAGAGAGAGAGAGAGAGAAAGAAAACAGAATTGTAAAAGAAATTCTCAGTGACTTAAACAGTTTAGATCCCATGCCAACTGCTGTCCAGTGGGAAAAGAAGCACATCTTGCCTAGGTCATACCCTCCTCTGGAAAATAAGGAAATTCCCTTAAGCCACATTGATTCCCACACAGAAATCAGGAGCCATCAGAAGGAGGACTTCTTATATGAGGGAGAGGCAAACCCAGAAGGGAAGAAAAGGGATTCTATCAAGGAAGCCAAAGAGATACATAAGATCATAAGGTCAATTCCTTCTCATTTGGGAAAAGATAAAAACTGAAATCCATTGAATTTACATATAGACTATGTTAGAGCAATTCAGCCATGTGGTAGTCACATTTTTCTATTTGTGTTTAAAGGTTTATAGAAACATTGGGTGTAAACGTTTTACAGGATCTTGATCTTAGCAATATGCTGCAGCCCATGAAATTCTCAGTGAAAGGACTTCAGGGTTTGTTTATAGTATTCTTTTTTTGTGTCCTTCTATTTATGTATTTTTTTGTCTATTTAACAGAGTATTAAAGGCATTTCTTAAAAAATATCATTTGTCAGGATTCCATATAGGCAGCCAATCCCTTTATTAGTAGATATCCTAGACCAACGTCACAGATTTTTTTTTTTGCCATTTCCTTAATAAAACTTGGTAATTGAACAGTGAGAGGGTGACAGGCTTCTACATTCTATTTATAAAGAACTCACAACTCCCCAATAAACTCACAGCCAAAGAAATATTAATCAGTTGCCAATAAACAGCTCTGTGCTGGAGTTCACATATGTTTCTTCTCAAAAATTGCATATGCTTGAATGAAAACTGCAGAACTGCACCCGCTGGAGACAACATTTTTGTTACTAAGAATTTCATTATGTGTGTGTTTTTTTTGTTTTTTATTTTGTTTTGTTTTTTGGTCATGGTTGAAGCATCAGTTAAAACATAAAAAGTTGGAGGAGGGGGTCACCTGGGTGGCTCAATAGGTTAACCATCTTACTCTTGATTTTGGCTCAGGTCATAATCTCATGATTCATGGGACTGAGCTCCACATTGAGCTCTGTGCTGACAGTGCAGAGTCTTCTTGGGATTCTCTCTCTCTCTGCCCCTCCTCTGCATGTGGTCTCTGTCTCAAAATATATAAACATTAAAAAAATATATATATATAAATTGTTGGTAGTTGGGAAGGAAAAAGCTTGGTTACTCTTGCTAGTGAATGTCCTGATTGTTGATGACATAGTGGGAGAAATATGCTAACGTCTGTCTTGGCACTCCTTACTTGGTAAAATGACCTAATAGTAAATAAGAGTACCTCTAAACTCCTCTTAACCAAGTTCAAAAGCTGTCATTATCTCCTACTGGCTGCGTGACCACAGTTAACCCTATAAAATGACAACACTGATAAATATTAATTTCACCTTTTAGGATTGATGTAAGGGGGAATAAAAGAAAACACTGGCAAAGTATTTAGTACAATGCTTGGTATATGGAGAGCACACACTGAGTGCAATACTTACCTCCTATAAAGTAAAACATTAGTGTTTCTGTGTTTTTGTTTTTGTTTGTTTGTTTGTTTGTTTGTTTTAATCTGCACCTCACTCCTACCTTTACAGATGAGGAAACTGAAGTTTAGATGGGTTAAATGACTTATCTAAAGTTTCACAATTTAACGAGTGACAGGTTCATAGTCATTTCTCAGGTACTTTTTGTTTCCTGAAGTGGGCATTATGCACTTTGGCATGAACAATTTAGTTTATAGTTGTAGCTATGTCTGTCTCCCACTGAAAGCAAGATTTATGAGAAAAGGATCTGTGGTTATTTTTTCACTGTTATATTCCCAGGACTGATAGCTATGCTTGCATAAGACATCTCCAGGAAGAATTTACTGAAAAATTAAATCAATGAATTTTACAAACACGATTTTCCAATCAGAGAAAACCATGATTGATCCCCATAATAACTACATAAAATGAGAGATGTATTAATTTTTGAAGTATTTCTTATGTGACTTGTAGGTACTTTCCATTTATCATAAAATTATTCTTCAGTCATGGATGGGGTATATGTTATACAAATATTTGCAATCAGTGGATCCCATTGTGAATTAGAGCCCTAAAATCAATGAACTCGGCTGCCCCAAATGTTAGCAGTTTACTCCTGAACTGGATCCCTGGAACTTTTTGCCAACAGACTATCTGACCTAATATATTGCTTAATTCTCGATCTGGCAAAGCAGAGAAAATTGTCACTGGTATGTGAAAATTTGCGACATAACATCATATATGCAAATGAAATAAATGTTGGCAAAAATAATTATTGTTGCTTAGGGGAGGATTAATAGTTACAGTCTGCCCTGTTTTCTGTTGAGGTTTAATTTAATTCTGTGGCATGTATTAACTGAGGAAATTAATTTCAGTTTAATTATTGTGTGTGGCTGTTAATGTGCACACTTCTGATGAATATTTAGCTACACTGAACCACCACTCCAACAGCTATGCTTTGCTCATCTGCTGATAGGGAGCATCTGATGGAGGGGATGGTTTATACTGGATGGATTCCAAGTACAGTGTCATCATACTGGATAGCTGTGATTCAGGGAGGAAATCACTGGGCTTGGAGTTGGAAGAGCACAGGATTTGAGTTCTGGCTGTGCTGTTAACAAGCTATGTGCATCCCTGATGCTCAACTGGAGAATGGTAGGAGAAAAACCAGTGTACCCTAAGGATTTGATTTGAGAACTAAATGAATGAATGCAGGTGAAAACAGATTTGTGAACTGTATACACTGCTGCTTTAATGCATGGAATGTCTAAAGTAAACTTTTCATGCATCCATTTAATGACAAAATTATTTAAAAAGTCACATAGGATTAAACTAGGACCTCAGAGGCACTCAAGAAAGCATTTTTTGATGAATAGAATGTAGGTTGATTGAGATTAAGTGGCGATGAACACCTCTTCACCGTAAATAATACCATGAACAAAAATTCCATGTAATAATAGAGATGGTCAAATCCTTTGGAGGTTTGCTCATTTCAAGTAGTAATTACCACCACAAAATTCCTGTATGGCTGAAAGTTATAAGATAAAGATATAAGCATTTTGGAGCCATACAGACTTGACACAACAATAGCATGGTTTGCCAGCTGAGTGGTTAGGTTTCTGAGCCTCATCTCCTCATCTGAAAACTGGGGTCATATCTCTTCCAAGGGCTGTTGTGAGGATTGAATGTGGCAATGTATGCAAAGTGATGCGTACAAACGCTGGCCCATGGAATTTTCTCATTAAATGTTAGCTTTGCCTGTGGTAGAAGCGATGGCATTTTAATACAGTCCTTTGCAATGGCGTATTAACGCTTGAAATAGAGCAAATGAAGGTAGCTAATATCTCTATAAAAACAATGAGGATTATTGACTCTGCACCTGGGCTTAGTTCATGTTCACACACTCACAGCCTTTTCTCTTCCTGTTCTCGTCTTTCATCTGGTCCCATGGGTTTCCTTTAAGCAAGTGAGATAATAACTTGAGCTGTCTCATTACACACTGGGGTCCTGTTGGCTCAGTGAGGGTAGTTACAGCTCTATTTCTCCTTTGTTTGTTCAGCTCATCCCCACAATGTCAGGGAAATAAATGTCTGGGGAGGGGAGACAAACAAGAGGTACAATGAGGGAAGTTGACCTCAAGTTAATGGAATCTGGGTTCTTTGAAGGAGAACACATTGCTAGAGAAGTCTGCTGTATTCATTCCGCACAGCTTTCTAGCGTTTCTTCACATGTATTTGATTCTCATTTTCTCACACCAGAGTGAAGGCCCAGCCCTTCCTCACACAAAGCAGGTCAATTTGGACAGAGACTAAGCCTTCCATGCCTTTTACATTTGTCTTGCAGGAGGGGATTGACATGGAGGGGATTTATCTTTACAGGAAAAAAAAATTGGAAGAGAGAATGATATATTTAAGCAATCAGTCAGCAAATATTTATTGATTGTGTACTTTGCTGATTATTATTCCAAGTATTGGAGCCAGAGCAGCAGAGAAAACAGACAAAATTAACACCAAACTTCTACTGAATGCTTTTGTATACCCTAGTCACTGTGCTCAGGCTTAAATAGTTAATCTTCACAAATCTTATGGGGTAGATATCATTAGCTCTCATTTATAGTTGAGAAGCTAAAGGCAGCTTACGTAACTTGCTCAAGGACATATAGTTCGTGCATGGTCAAGATGGGATTTCACACCAGCAAGTCCATCTGTACCATAAGCATCATTCTGCAGCCTCCACAACAGGAGCTGGAAAATAGCAAAGAGATGTTGTAAACCCCACATAAACCTTTGTGACTACACGGAGCTGACAGAAGCACATTTCACAGAATTCATACTATATATATTTATATACATACATACACACACACACACACACACACACACACACACACACACACAGAGAGATTTTCCAGGGCGTAATCTCTTGTCTTTTAAAGGTTTTGTAATATTCAGTTGACACAGTGCATCCTGCAAAACATTTGCAAAACATAAACAACTCAGAGTGTCTTTTTACTTATTGGTAAATGGAATATCTTATCCACTCACAGTATGGATAAAAAAAGGTGGTGATATGTATCAAGTGCCAGTGCTGTGTCCCACACATGGTTGTCAATTAAAGTTATTTCCCTTTCCTGTGGTTATTATTTTTCAATACAGGGGTGTTATTTTCCCCTGCTGCATTTAATGCAAATCCCTTATAATTATTTATTAAATTATTTATTAAATCCTATAATTATTTATTATCATCCCAGCATTTCCAGCCTCTTTCTTCATGCCCATACTCCCCCAGTGCCTATTCCAGATATTGGGTTACTCTGTGAAGATTGTTTTATTTTTTTATGATGCTAAATACTACTTGACTACATTTTCACTTTTACAACGTTTGGTGGAAATAATCTTATTTGTTTCAAATTTCTAAACACCAGCTTTATACCCTGAAATGTGATATTGACCTGCATGAAGAACTGGCTTTATTATTTTGACCATTAAGGATAATTTCTAAAAATCAATTTTGGTCCCTGAATTTTCTGATCTCTCATTACCTGCAGAAAATTCAGCATTACCACAGTTTCTCCTCCCACTGTTGTGGAGGCAAAATTCCCCTCATACTTGAGCCAGGAAGCACAACCAAGGTTTGAATGTCATTTCCATGACCAGCCAACCTTTTTTTTAACCACTTGTTGAAGTATCATTGAAATGCAATATATATATATATATATATATATATATATATATATATATATATTCATGTCTATAGCTCAGTGAATTTGAGTACCAAGTGTACACATCTGTGAAACCATCCCTGCCATTAATGCCATAAACATATTCATCACCTCCTAAAGTTGTCTTCTGTCCCCTTTATTATTATTATTATTATTATTATTATTGTGTGTGTGTGTGTGTGTGTGTGTGTGTGTGTCGTGGGAACACCTATCATAAGATCTACCCATTTTGCAAATTTTAAGTACACAATACAGTATTATTGTCTGTAGGCACTATGTTGTGTAGTCGATCGCCAAAAATTGTTTATCTTGTAACTGAAACATTGTGCCCTTTGACCATCACTTCTCCATTTTCCCTTCCTTCCAGCCCTTGGCAACCGCTATTCTATGCTTCTATGAATTTGCTAATTTTCTGTTACTTCCCAGGGTATCTTTCTGATCCTCTGTGGATCTTCTTGGGGGGTTGTCTGACCAAGTGCTAAATTTTACCACCTGCAGCTGGTAGGATGGACTCATAATAATAAAGCAAATGTCTCTTCACTTTCCTGAGCATTTAAAGAAGAATTCTCTCTCTCCTTTGCTTTTCTTTTTTTCCAGTGAAAGTGCAGAGTGAGCTTGTCAAGAGGAGTAGGCAGCAGCTTCAAAAGCTGAGTCCCCCTGGGCCTTCAGGAACGTGAGCTTTGCAGACTAGGAAGTTACATTGTCTTATGAATTCTGATAAGGCCTTTGAATTTGGGAAAACTAGGAACCAATTTTCTCTTAGTTTTTTTTTTTTTTTTGCTTTTTAAAAAAACTTTTAAAAAACTTTTTATTCCTTTTAGTTTTTAACACTCTGCACTATACAGATTGCTATAGTTTTTCTTAGTAGCCTGCTTACCTAGATAGCACAATGAGATAGACATTTTGAGAAGAACTGAGCCTGGATTCTCAGAGATCTATATTCTTCCATTCGGAAAAGACATGCACCCTTTAACCTTGAGTGTTGCTATACCTATAAGCAAATTAGAGTTGTTCCCAAACATTTCCTTAGTGCCCACCCTTTCATGCATTCTTAGAGTCTTCTGACAATAAAGCTCATCATCAGGGAAATACAAATCAAAACCACACTGAGATACCACCTCACACTGGTCAGAATGGCTAAAAT